>NW_019174577.1:2039157-2047092 GCF_002260705.1 Seriola dumerili
TGGCAGGCTCACTTGCTCAAAGCACCATAATAACATTTCACACTCAACATGGAATCACATTACTTCTGTTGCAAATTATTGTTGAAAATGATGTTCTCCACACAATAACGAAGGGAAAAAAGCAGTCTATGACTCAAAAAGAATGATATTTTTTTTTTTTTTTTTTTTTTTTTTTTTTTTTTTTTTTTTTAATGGCTCTTGCAAGCTTAAAGCATGAGTGCCCGCCAAAGATACTGCAGTGTAATGGCAGCGATACTACGTTTTCTTCCTCAGATTACACTGTGGAGGAGCAGCCCTCCGAGATGCTGCTCATCCATGAGCTGGAGAGCGGCAGACCCAAGCCCCTGGTGTTTGTCCTCAATGCCAACCTACTTGCTATGGTCAAGCTGGTCAACTGTGCGTCTTTTTTTTATCTCATTCATATTGTGTCATTCCTAAAAAATTAGTTTACGCTGCCTAGAAAAGAGCCGATTTGAAAATTCAAACAGAGAAAGAATGACTTTTACACCTTTTCATACCTCATACTGTCACATTCACTACACTGCATGTCTCTATTTTGGAATTCATATTCTCTTTGAAAAATGTCCTTGTGGACCCGTGAGGTTGTGCCTTGATTGTGTGACAGATGTGAACAGGAAGTGCTGGTGCGTGACGACAAAGGGAATGCATGCTGTGGGCCAGGTGGAGGTGGTGGTGCTGCTGCAGTGCCTGCCTGAGGAGAAAAGCTTCCCCAAAGACATTTTCAGCCACTTCATCCAGCTGTACAGGGACACCCTCACAGGTCGGAGCCGCTCATACTAAAGCAGCATTACACGCAGTTATTTTCAACAGGTTATTTTGACTGCACTGCTTCAGCGCACTGACTGTCATCTCCCTCAAAGTGCTCATTCTACTATAATTACACATCTGTTCTTTTCCTCCTTCATTTCTGCAGGGAAGGTCGTGAAACACCTGTCGCTCTCCCTGTTCGGCAGTCGATTCTTAGGCAGTGAGGAGCACGCGGGCTTCCTGTATGTTCACTCCACCCTCCAGTCCCTTCAAGGTCTACCTCTGCCAAACCAGCCCTACCTCTTCGGCCTGCTGGTCCACAGAGCAGAGGTGGCCTGGGCTAAAGCCTTTCCCTTGCGTCTCATGCTGCGACTAGGGGCCGAGTACAGATGTGAGCCAGGTGTTAGTATGAAATCTTGCATCTGTACAGCTGCAGGTTTCCTCTCAGGTTAACCCACTGTCTTTCTGTTTTCCCAGTTTACCCGTGTCCTCTGTACAGTGTGCGCTTTAGGAAGCCCTTGTTTGCCGAAATAGGTCACACCATAATGAGACTACTAGTGGTGAGTAGGACATTTTGTAACAACTTCTGTTTGGTGGTGCTGCAAAACTCACATTTACTGTCATCAATAGGAAGTTTAGTGGTGTAACCTTTACCAAACTTACCCTAATAGCCCCTGACCTGTTTCTGCCCCTGCTGTTCCAGGACTTTAGGAATTACCGTTACAGCCTACCAATGGTGCCGGGCCTCACTGTGGATCTAGAGGCTCAGAGGACCTGCATAAAGATACCGACCACTGGCTATAATGAGGTAACACTAAGCCTTCAAATGCCTCACAGTTATTTGCCACGGTTATGTCCTTCTCGTCATCCTTCCCCCCTCTCTGCTCACTTGTCTGGCATTAGCTAATGAAGGCTCTGAATAAGTCCAATGAGCATGTGCTGGCCATAGGGGCGTGCTTCAATGAGAGCGCAGATTCCCACCTCATCTGTGTGCAAGGAGACGGCGGCCAGTACCAGACCCAAGCCATCAGCATCCACAATCAGCCACGCAAAGGTGGGGCATAACATGATACTGGAAGAGACATCACAATATCAGAGTCTGGACTTAACACCCTGTAATCAAATAGTAATGGAGGACATTCACTGCCATCAGAAATTAAGGGGGGAACGTTCTGATTGATTGATGCTGATACTGATACTGAAATATCAGTATTAAATTGATGATTTGTTTTATTACAGTAAAAAGTAAGAGATTAACATACTAAATTCTGCACAAGAGCTAAATTCAATGTGATTTTTTCATTCATTCAACTCCAAAGACCATTTGATGCAATCTATTAATTTTAACCCTTTATTCAAACTGAATTTTAATTTCTATTTTAAATATGTATAATTTGAATTTTAAGCATTCCCAAAGATATTAAACATGTTATAATGTGGACACATAAAATAATGCTCAACATATTTCAGATTAATATTTAAAATCAAGATTTCATATTATAACAGATTAAGATTTCAGATTATAACAGATTAAAACAGAACTTTGTGAATACAAAGTTAGTAGTTCTTCTGGAAACTGCCCAAGGGCTAATGTAAGGGATGCTAAGCGCAGCGAGTGCTTGATTGTAGCCAGTCAGTGCTGCACTTTCCCTTGTATAACACTAGATGATGCTACATGATAGTTTTTTCTTCTCACTGAAAAGACCTAACTGGATTAAAACCACCAGTCAAAGCCTGTCTCTAAAGATCCTATCTTTCTATCTTTCTTTCTTTCTTTCTTTCAGTAACTGGATCATGCTTTTTTATATTCAGTAGTGCTCTGAAAGCGTCTGCAGGGTACCTGGCCAAGTCCAGCATTGTAGAAGGTAGGATGTCCACTCAGAGGGGAGTCAGCTTCACCTTGACTTTTACCTTCCTGCTTGCAGGATATTCCTTGTTTGCATGTTTTAAGTAGTGCATGTTAACATCCCTGCCTTCAAACTTGTTCATTCAGAGTGTGTTGATCTTTGTATGTGTGTGTCTGTGTACACTTTAACAGACTGTTTGTCAAGGCGTGTGTACATGTTGATGTATGTGAGCGTGTGTGTGTGTTTGTGTCTCCCCGTTGTGTGTTTCTCCTGTATCGCTATCCCTTCTCCCCAGATGGGCTAATGGTGCAGATCACCGTGGAAACCATGGCCGAGCTTCGCCGGTCGCTACGGGAGATGAAAGACTACACCGTCACCTGTGGACGGCTCGACCAATCAGACAGCCAGGAGCTCGTTTGTATACAGTGGGTGGAGGAAAAATGCACTGTGAATAAGGGGTGAGTGTGTCCACCTGTTTGAAGTTCAGGTGGCAGCTGCAGGATGAAGCTGTTGTGCTGAAAGAGAACAATATAACAATCACGTTCAAACATAGATTAATGAAAATGTTTAAAAGGCTGTATTTGTATTTACAGTCCTCATAATCTCACCTTCTTGTCAGTGTGGTGAGTTGTAGGTACATGTAGTCATTTAAATGTTTGTATCCCCCAGAGTTATAAGCCCCATCGATGGGAAATCCATGGAGTCCATCAGCAGCACGAAGATGTTCCAGAAGTCAGAATACAAAGAAAATGGGAAAATCATCCGCTGGACAGAAGTACATATGAAGATCTGATGAAAATATCAACTGAAGTTCACCTGAACCTGTCCTCCTCCCTTTACATTTGTGTGTGAATGTGTTGTGCAGGTGTTCTTCCTGCAGAGGGGGGATCATCTCAAAGGAGGAACGACCGACTCTGCTGAACACAACCGGCTAACAGAGCGGATTGCCCGGGCGTTTTGCTTGGCGCTGTGTCCACACCTCAAACTGCTCAAAGAGGACGGGATGGCCAAGCTGGGGCTGCGTGTCACATTTGATTCTCAAGAGGTCAGAAAAGATGTCCAATATATCTGGTAAAAATTGGCCTCATGTGTCTGCCTCCTAGTTAAGACAGAAGTCTGGCAGAATATGTCTAAAAAATGAAAAAAAAAACTGAAATTAAATCCCTTTTCCTTTAATGATTTTCCAGTAATAATGTATAATTCTTTTTTATTTAGCTGTAAAATATTTAGTTTCTATGCTATAGAATAGGCAGCATTCTGCTAACAATGGGAGAATTTCATCTGCGGTCCATCTGCGATGAGGAGAGCATGCAACATACGACTCACATCATGCATAGCTGTAAAGTTTATAGTTTATAAGCTCCTGGGTGTGACTACGTTAAAACTAATTAGTGGTTTGCTTTGTAATTTCAGGTGGGATTTGTGGCTGGGAGCAATGGGCAGCCCCTCCCAGCTCAGTATCTCAATGCCCTGGATAGCGTGCTGATCCCTGTCATACACAGCAGGGGGCGCAAGAGGGGTGACGAGCCCATTGTGATGGAGCTCATCTTTTACATCCTGGAGAACATCACTTAGAGCGCACACACCCCACTAGTTCATCTTTTTAACCCTGACCACAACTCTGTCTCCAGCACGTCTCATCAGTGCTGCCATCTGTTCCAGGGCAATAAAAGCATTCAAAGGGCGAACCAGACCACATCCAAGGTCTGCATCCATCTCATCCACTCACGAGTAGAGAGAAGTGGTCTGACTCTTTAGTGGTTTTCTGATCTCACTCTACCCTGCAGCAGACAATCTGGGTACGCATGAAACCTATGATGGACCATCAGATCAGGGTGCTGTACTTGCACTGTAGTAGCAACTTCATAGCTTGAAAATCATTCATGTCACAATGTTCAATACAATTTCCAATATGGAGAATACCTTTAAAGTGGGAGCTGGATTCAGCCCCATGACCCTAAAGCAAACAGAAAAAGAGAATGACTTGAAGTACTGTATGTAGTAGCTCCGTAGCAATTTGATGCACACTGAATGAATGCCTGAAGAATGTTTTCATACTGGATGTATTTTAACTGACTGCTCATGAAATGTAATGTCAGCCTGGAATTAAACGCGCAACAATTACTGAATCACTGACTGTTTATCCAGGACGCTCTGCACAACACTCCAGTGTTTTGATGATTTCCATTAAGATATAACATTTTTAATTCTTTGCTACCCTGTTATTTATCTCAAGGCCCCTGGCAATTATCTTGTTACCCTGTCAGTTATAGATGAAACAATATATATTTTAAATTGGCTACGCCTCAAACAGCTACATTAATTGTTAATAATAAATCACACAGACAGGCGGGCATTCTGCTGCATGATGGATAATTTGTTTAAATACTGATAATATTTCTGCACTGTAAGTTGTCCAATGGCCGACTTTAACTTGTAATCAAGTATTTTTAAATTGCAGTATTAATCATTTTAATTTTTTTATGATATGAATACTTATTTACAACTGTATCATAGTGATTTGAAATTGAATAGTTTCCTGCAGTATCAGTTTCATAAAACAACTTTAAGGAGGATTGATTTACAGCTGTGACAGAGCCGGTCTGTAATTTGACCAAAATTGTTATCTTACATTCTGTATCAATGGTTCATTTAGCTTATAAGCACTGAATGGATATAAGGAACAGTATAATACTGAAATATTTGAGTCCCAGCTGTTTAGTTGTGTGGGTATAGATGCAGTATTCAGGATGCTTTCCCTCTGCCTCTTACGATGAGTCTTTTCAAACAAAGCAGAATGGGTCTTTTGTTTACCTCCTACTTGCTCAAAATACTTGGGATAGCCAAGACAAGAGGCACATGCATGCAATGTAAATACTTTCATTCTTTGCTGCTGCACAGCACAATGTCAGTCTTCCGAGACCTGACAACTAACTGAAAACTTCTCCGCAAGTTACACATACAGTACGCACTTGTTCTACAACTGAATATTGTTACACACAAAGTGTAAAACAAGAGAATAAAATTAAAATGGAATTTATTGGCATTTTAATTTTAAATACACAATGTAACAAAATTTAGAAAGTCTAAAGCATACCAATACAATTAGTTATTTTTTTTTGTTTATTGTAAAACTATTTACAAAAAGTATTTCCAAGTTGATAGAAACTGTACAGTCATCTGTCCACAGGGGGGGGTCAGGAGGGCATGGGGGTCAGATAAGTAGTGAAGGCAAGTGGGGTGAAAAGCCACCTCTGTGACACTGAACTAGGAGGTTGTTTGCAACATCAGTGAAGATAACATTTTGGTCAGAAACATCTTCTCTTCATACATTGTGTTCCATAGATGGTTCCCCAACTCAAACAAATGAACGAACAAACCAACTAAATGTGGGACCCCAACTGTGGAAATCATTGACCACGTCATTTCCCCATGTTTTGCATATAAAACTAAAAACAGGAAAAGAAACACAGCCAAAATTATCTTTGGAATCCGTAGTAGTTTTAACAGGTTCGCGGGGTCATATTTCTTGGGTGTTTCCTTCCAAAGATCCTAGGCCTTCTTCATCTTGCCCATGTGAGTGCTGCCGTTCTCATGGTGAGCAGAGCCATTGCTGGTGCCGTTGGTGGCTCCGTGGTTGATACCATTGCTGGTGCCGTTCTCGTGGTGTTTGCCATTCTCATGGCATTTATCTTTGGTGTATACAGCTGTGCCATTCTGACACTGCTTAATGTCCTGTTTGGGCAACCGCTTACCCTTCACGTAAGCCTGGATCCAGAAGTTGGAGAAGAGCACGAAGAAGAAGGTTCCATACATCCAGATGAGGTGGAGGATCATGGGGAACTGGTAGTCGCAGCTGTCCATGAAGTAATACTGGGTAGCGTGGACAGATACTAGCACAAACTGGATCTGTTGGGGAGAAATCAGTAGTCAGCCAAAGACTTACTATATATATATGTAGATGAATTTATCTCGGTGCCTCGGGAGCAGAAGCGTGGATATGAACAACAAAACTACACGGGTGTACATACGAGCTGAATGGCAGTCATGTATTTCTTCCACCACAAAAACTTCTGGAATTGTGGTCCAGCAGCAGCAAGGCCATAGTAGAAATACATGATGACGTGGACAGAAGAATTCACCATGGCGTGGAAGGATCCCATTCCACCTGGAGTAACAATCACAAAACATTAGACTGACTCCACCAATGTAGCCAAAGAACCTCTGACCTTGCAAGGAAATCAAGAAGAGACCGTGGAGGTTTTACAAAGAGACTCTTGGTTAATCATTTTCTCATGACTAAACAGAATTCAGTCATTTACAGGTAGCCTGCGCATGGTTTCTTGAAGGGCTCAACAAGACCAAAGTAGAAACCAAACAAAGAACATTGTGGTTGATAGTAGAGGTCTACATGTAAAAGAGGATTAAGTGACTATGCTACACACGCTGGCTGCTTGTGTCACTCCATTTATCAGTGTTTAACTGATGAGTCAAGATTTAGTAAATGTGTACCCACCAGGAGCGTAGCCAACTCCCCACCACCAGGTCCAGGGCATGAAGGAGTGGTGAAAGATGTGCAGGAAGGTGATCTGGCTGTGCTTTTTCCTCAACACGAAGAAGAGCTGACCGAAAGAGGATATTGATTAGTCAAAGCCATTCTCCAGGGTTTTACCTGCATAGAGAATTACAAGGTGGCTGTCTCTGTCAAATTTTGTGCCGCCTCAAGCTCTCGACAACATCTTCTTACCATCACTTTTTATTCATCTTAGCCACATACATTTTAAACTATCTCCTGAACCCTGGAATAATTAAAGTTTGCGTATTTCAGTATTAATCGATAAAGACGACGACAGAAACAAAACATCAAACTTTTTTAAAAAGCAGTCCTGTGTTGTGGACATTGGGGTAATGTTTGTCACTGTAAAATCTGAATTTTGGAAGATTGACAAAAAAATAAATAAATAAATAAATAAAAGAAACACAATTTTTCTCTCATTTAGCCAAATATCAGCTGGAAAAATATTGAATTGGTAAAGATTTTTTTTTGTGAATTTGTAAATGTGACACAAAGGCAGCAAAGATTTGTTAAGTGGCTGAAAGAAAAGTTTATTTACATTTGTGATTGATCTGATGATTTTATTCCAATTAATTATATCATTTAGTTTTAAAATGTCATGAAATTGTGAAAAATGCAAACGGTCACATCTAAATCGTTTATGGTTGTACTTTAGGAAATTGCGCTGGATTCACTAGCACCCCTAAAATAGTTGCTTGTGAGAAGCGTCGACGGCTCATTACACATGCACGTGTGTGCACGTGA
>NW_019174577.1:2047117-2284617 GCF_002260705.1 Seriola dumerili
GTGCACTGTGATCAGGATGGTGCCACTTCCCTCTCATTTTGAGCCAAGAAAACCAGGAAATCTCTGCTGAACAAAACTGATCACAAACAGGTGGTACAAATTGGCCTTCGGGTTAAATGGACTGGGACTTACTGTGTCCGATTTGAGCTCAATATCCTTGGAGAACCAGAACAGCCAGGCCACTCGGACCATCTGGTGAGGTGAATACAGAGTCAAGTATAACAGGAAATGGATCCATTAGCGAACACGTGCACAGCTAGAGAATCCAATGACTTCGGCTGATATCAGGTTCAAGGATATAGTCTCAGTTGTGACTGATAGGCGAGAAAATGAGGGACTGCACTCGTTTAGTGCTTGAGACTGTTGGAGGTATTCAACAAGGCGCGTCACATCGCCAGTATATGTTTGTGGCCCATAACATACACGCGAACTAAAGAACAGTAAAAATACTGGACATTTTACTTTACACTGCATGAAGTTAAGTCATTAGCTAATAAACATGCACATTTAAAACAGATCTTTCCAAATAGAAATTCAACCAAACTACACTAATTTAGGCCATGTCTATCAGACAGCAGCATTGTGTGCAATATCTGAAATATTCAAAATTGCGGGAAAGCAAATTCTTCACTTCATAGACAATGAATATCGGACAAGCCGCCACTAGCAGGAAGTTGTTAGGCTAATCTATGGCTCCTTTTTTAGCTGGAAGGGCTTGCGAATTAGCATCTATGCGAACGTCCCAGTACCAGCTTACAAAAGAATAAGTAGCACAGCGAAATTCACGTCATGGAACAGGGACCTCTGCGATCAGTCGATGGTCTTCAGTCGTGGATCTAGAGATTAAAGGAGAAAAAAAGATACATGCATAGTAAAAACAAAGGGGCAAAAAAACAAACAAAAGTATTTTTTTTCAGGTCAGTCACTTACCATCTCACTGCCAAAGAGTGTAGTCGTAAGATATCCAGTGTGCCATGTGAGCGTGTTCCTGAATCTTCTTGACAAGCATTTTGCGACCATCTGTTCTTTGTTATGAAACCAGTTATCTGCCAAAAAAGAAGATTCACCATTAGTTTCACCTCATCAAAAGCACGCACAGAACAGCAATCCTTCCACCAGTCCATACAGCAATTCACATGAACAAAACATGCTTCGAAGAAAAAAACAATGTTTTGTGTGTATGTCAAGAGAAAAGATGCACTTTCTGGACATAGCATCTTGATGTAAGTTTTCTGATGCATTTAGAACTGAATGATGTTTGTTCATTGAATTGCTGTCATGGACTGGTGGAAGGATTGCTGCTGTGGCGTGGCTTTGATGAGGTGAAACTAAGGTGATCTCTTTTTTGCAGATAACTGGGTCATAACAAACAAGATGGTCACAAAATGCTTCAGAGATTCAGGAATTGGCTCACAGCCATGGTATCTACGACTACCTCTTGGCAGGAATTGGTAAGTGACTGACCTGACAAAAAAAATACTTTTTTTTTTTTCCCCTTTGTTTTTTAATATCATGTTATCTTTTTTTCTCTTTATCTCTAGATCCACGACTGAGAACTATCCACTTGATGCAGAGTCCTGTTCCCATGACTGCAATTATTGCTGTGCTACTTATTCTTTTGTACTGTACCTGGGACCTCGCATAATGGCTAATCGCAAGCCCTTCCAGCTAAAGGAAGCCATGATGCATACAACACTTCCTTCTTAGTGGCGCTGTCGATATTCATTGTCTAAAGTGAGATGCTTTTCCGCACATGAATATTTCAGATATTGCACACAATCTGCTGTCTGAATAACATGGCTAAATTAGTGTAGTTGGTTGAATTTTCTATTGGAAAGACTGTTTTTAAAATGTGCATGTTATTAGCTAATGACTTTAACTTCAATGCAGTGTAAAGCTAAATACAATTTTACTGTTCTTTAGTCCTGATGTCTGGTTGGGCCACAACATATACCTGGCGATGTGACGCCGTTGATACCTCCAACAGTCCTCAAGCACTACCAGTGAGTCCCTCATTTCTCCTCAGTCACACATACTATAATCCTTGACTGATATCAGCCGAAGTCATTATTCTCTAGCTGTGCACGTGTTCGCTAATGACCATTTCCTGTTAACTGTACTCTGTATTCACCTCACCAGATGGTCCGAGTGGCCTGGCTGTTCTGGTTCTCCAAGATTTATTGAGCTCATCGACACAGTAAGTCCAGTCCATTTAACCCGACGGCAATTTTACCACCTGTTGGGATCAGTTTTGTTCGCAGAGATTCAGGGTTTTTCTTTGGCTCAAAATGAGAGGGAAGTGGCACCATCCTGATCACCGTGCACACACGTGCATGTGTAATGAGCCGTCGACGCTTCTCACAAGAACTATTTAGGTGCTAGTGAATCCAGCGCAATTTCCTAAAGTACAACCATAAACGATTTAGATGTACCGTTTGCATTTTTCACAATTTCATGACATTTTAAAACTAAATGATATAATTAATTGGAATAAAATCATCAGACAATCACAAATGTAAATAAACTTTTCTTTCAGCCGCTTAACAATCTTGCTGCCTTGTGTCACATTTACAAATTCACAAAAAAAATCTTTACCAATTCAATATTTTTCAGCTGATATTTGGCTAAATGAGAGAAAAATGTGTTTTTTTCTTTTATTTTATTATTTATTTATTTTTTTTTGTCATCTTCCAAAATTCAGATTTTACAGTGACAAACATTACCCCAATGTCCACAACCACGGACTGCTTTTTTAAAAAGTTTGATGTTTTTTTCTGTCGTCGTCTTTATCGATTAATACTGAAATACGCAAACTTTAATTATTCCAGGGTTCAGGAGATAGTTTAAAATGTATGTGGCTAAGATGAATAAAAAGTGATGGTAAGAAGATGTTGTCGAGAGCTTGAGGCGGGCACAAAATTTGACAGAGACAGCCACCTTGTAATTCTCTATGCAGGTAAAAACCCTGGGAATGGCTTTGACTAATCAAATATCCTCTTTCGGTCAGCTCTTCTTCGTGTTGAGGAAAAAGCACAGGCCAGATCACCTTCTGCACATCTTTCACCACTCCTTCATGCCCTGGACCTGGGGTGGGGAGTTGGCTACGCTCCTGGTGGGTACACATTTACTAAATCTTGACTCATCAGTTAAACACTGATAAATGGAGTGACACAAGCAGCCAGCGTGTGTAGCATAGTCACTTAATCCTCTTTTACATGTAGACCTCTACTATCACCACAATGTCTTTTGTTTGGTTTCTACTTTGGTCTTTGTTGAGCCCTTCAAGAAACCATGCGCAGGCTACCGTGTAAATGACTGAATTCTGTTTAGTCATGAGAAATGATTAACAAGAGTCTCTTTGTAAAACCTCCACGGTCTCTTCTTGATTTCCTTGCAAGGTCAGAGGTTCTTTGGCTACATTGGTGGAGTCAGTCTAATGTTTTGTGATGTTACTCCAGGTGGAATGGGATCCTTCCACGCCATGGTGAATTCTTCTGTCCACGTCATCATGTATTTCTACTATGGCCTTGCTGCTGCTGGACCACAATTCCAGAAGTTTTGTGGTGGAAGAATACATGACTGCCATTCAGCTCGTATGTACACCCTGTAGTTTTGTTGTTCATATCCACCCTTCTGCTCCCGAGCACCGAGATAAATTCATCTACATATATATATAGTAAGTCTTTGGCTGACTACTGATTTCTCCCCAACAGATCCAGTTTGTGCTAGTATCTGTCCAGCTACCCAGTATTACTTCATGGACAGCTGCGACTACCAGTTCCCCATGATCCTCCACCTCATCTGGATGTATGGAACCTTCTTTCTCTTGCTCTTCTCCAACTTCTGGATCCAGGCTTACGTGAAGGGTAAGCGGCTTGCCACAAACAGGACATTAAGCCGTGTCAGAATGGCACAGCTGTATACACCAAAGATAAATGCCAGAGAATGGGCCAAACACACCACGGAGAACGGCACCAGCATGTATCACCACGGAGCCCCAACGGCACCAGCAATGGCTCTGTCTCACCATGAGAACGCAGCACTACATGGGCAAGATGAAGAAGGCCTAGGATCTTTGGAGGAAACACCCAAGAAATATGACCCCGCGAACCTGTTAAAACTACTACGGATTCCAAAGATAATTTGGCTGTGTTTCTTTTCCTGTTTTTAGTTTTATATGCAAAACATGGGGAAATGACGTGGTCAATGATTTCCACAGTTGGGGTCCCACATTTAGTTGGTTTGTTCGTTCATTTGTTTGAGAGTTGGGGAACCATCTATGGAAACACAATGTATGAAGAGAAGATGTTTCTGACCAAAATGTTATCTTCACTGATGTTGCAAACAACCTCCTAGTTCAGTGTCACAGAGGTGGCTTTTCACCCCACTTGCCTTCACCTACCTTATCTGACCCCATGCCCTCCTGACCCCCCCTGTGGACAGATGACTGTACAGTTTCTATCAACTTGGAAATACTTTTTGTAAATAGTTTTACAATAAACAAAAAAAAAATAACTAATTGTATTGTATGCTTTAGACTTTTCTAAATTTTGTACATTGTTTATTTAAAATTAAAATGCCAATAAATTCCATTTTAATTTTATTCTCTTGTTTTACACTTTGTGTGTAACAATATTCAGTTGTAGAACAAGTGCGTTTACTGTATGTGTAACTTGCGGAGAAGTTTTCAGTTAGTTGTCAGGTCTCGGAAGACTGACATTGTGCTGTGCAGCAGAAAAGAATGAAAGTATTTTTACATTTGCATGCAGGTGCTCTGTCGTCTTGGATCCCAAGTATTTTAGCACAAGTAGGAGGGTAACAAAAGATCCCATTACTGCTTTGTTTGAAAAAGATCATTTCGTACAGAGGCAGAGGGAAAGCATCCTGAATACTGCATTCACCTATACTACATGACCACACAATAAAACAGCTGGGATGCAAATATTTCAGTTATTATAGACGTTTCCTTATATCCCATAATGCGCTGTTATATGAGCTACAATGAACCATTGATACAGAATGTAAGATAGACATTTTGGTCAATTTTTACAGACCGGCTCTGTCACAGCTGTAAATAATCCCTCCTTTAAAAGTTGTTTTATGAAACTGATACTCGCAGGAACTATTCAATTTCAAATCACTATGATACAGTTGTAAATAAGTATTCATATAATCATAAAAAATTAAAAGATTAATACTGTCATTTAAAATACTTGATTACAAGTTTAAAGGTCGGTACCATATGGGACAACTTACAGTGCAGAAATATTATCAGTATTTAAACAAATTATCCGATATGCAAGCAGAATGCGCTGTCTGATTGTTGATTTATTATTACCAATTTAATGTAGCTGGTTTGAGGACGTAGCAATTTAAAATATATATTAGTCTTTCATCTAATTAAACTACAGTGACTGGTAAACAAGGATTTGCCAGGGAGCTTGAGATAAATACAGGGTAGCAAGAATAAAAAATGTTATATCTTAAGGTGGAGAATCATCAAAACACTGGAATCGCTATCGACTTCCTAATTGTTGCAGACGCTGTCCTGGATTAAACAGTCAGTTGATTCAGTAATTGTTGCGCGTTTAATCTCCAGGCTGACATTGACAGTCTTCAATGAGCAAGTCAGTTAAATACATCAGTATGATAAACATTCTTAGTAGACACCATTCATTCAGTGGTGCATCAATTGCTACGGAGCTACTACATAGATATTCAAGTCAATGTCTCTTTTTTCTGTTTGCCTTAAGGGTCAGTGGGGCTGAATCAGCTCCCACTTTAAAGTGTATTCTCCATATTGGAAATTGTATTGAACATTTTATTTTGTGACTTATTTTATGTTTGATTGTTTGAGAATGATTATTCAAGCTATGAAGTTGCTATACATGGCAACGTACAGCACCCTTGATCTGATGGTCCATCATAGTTTTCATGCGTACCAGATTGTCCTGCTGCAGGTTAGTAGTGAGATCAGAAAACCACTAAAGATCAGACACTTCCTCGCTACTCGTTGGTGGATGAGATGATGCAAGACCTTGGATGTGGTCTGGTTCGCCTTCTGAATGCTTTTAATTGCCCTGGAAACAGATGGCAGCACTGATTGAAGACGTTGCTTGGAGACAGAGTTTGGTCAGGGTTAAAAGATGAACTAGGTGGGTGTGTTCGCTCGTAGAGTGATGTTCATCCAGGATGTAAACGATGAAGCTTCCATCACATGGGCTCGTCGACCCTCTTGCGCCCCTGCTGCTGTATCAGGGAATCAGCGCTTATCTCAGGCATTGAGATACTGAGGCTGGGAGGGGCTGGCCCATTGCTCCCAGCCACAAATCCCACCTGAAATTAACAAAGCAAACCACTAATTAGTTTTAACGTGGAGGAAATCAAAGCCCAGGAGCTTATAACTATAAAACTTTACAGCTGTATGCATGATGGTGAGTCGTATGTTGCATGCTCTCACCTATCGCGATGGACCGAGATGAAATTCTCCCATTTTAGGCAGAATGCTGCCTATTCTATACATATGAAACTAAATTATTTTACAGCTAAATTTTAAAAAAGAATTATACCATTATTACTGGAAAATCATTAAGGCAAAAGGGATTATTTCAGTTTTTTTTTCCATTTTTTAAACATATTCTGCCAGACTCTGTTCTTAACTAGGAGGCAGCACTGAGGCCAATTTTTACCAGATATATTGGACATCTTTTTCTGACCTCTTGAGAATACAATGTTACAGCAGCCCCAGCTTGCCCATTGCCCGGTCCATCTTTGAGCCAGTTTGAGGTGTGGACACAGCTGCCAAGCAAAACGCCCCGGGCAATCGCATCTGTTAGCCGGTTGTGTTAGCAGAGTCGGTCGTTCCTCCTTTGAGATGATCCCCCCTGTCTGCAGGAAGAACACTCTGCAAACACATTCATCACCAAAGAAAGAGAGAGGAGGACTATTAGTAGACCTTCCAGTTGATTTCAATATATACTATCACTATCTACTTTTCACCAGTAGTATGATCTTCACAGATCAATTTACCTTTTTTGTATTCTACTTCTGGAAACATACTTCGGTGCTGCTAGATCCAATGGATTTCCCACGATGGCGCTTCTATAACTCTTCGACGGATACCAAACATTAAATGACTATCCATGTGACCTACACCTCGACAAAAAGTAAAGGTGAGATTGAGAGGACTGTAAATACAACAATACAGTATTATAACATTTTCATTAATCTAATGTTTGACGTGATATGTTCATTTGTTTTCTCTTTCAGCCAAACAGCTTTCATCTAGAGCTGCCACCTGACTTTCAAACAGGAATGGACACACTCACCCCTTATTCAAACAGTGCATTTTTCCTCCACCCACTGTATACAAAACGAGCTTGCAACTGCTGATCTAGATATGGGAATCGAGCCGTCACAAAGGCTACGGAGAGTATAGTTTCATCTCCGTAGGCACGGCGAAGATCCCACAACGAGGACCCCCCAAATAGGAAACTTTCATTTTCCACGGCGTGTATCTGCAACATTAGCATCATGAGAGAAGGGATAGAAGATACAAAAGAGAAAACACACAGACGGGGAGACCACAAACACACACACGTCACAAAAGATCATAATACATAGTACACACGCCTTGACAAACAGTCTGGTTAAAGTGTACAACAGGACACAACATATAAAAGATCAACATACTTAATAGACAAGTTATGAAGGCAGGGATGTTAACAAAATGCACTACTTAAAACCATGCAAAACAAGGAATATCCTGCAAAGCAGGAAGGTTTAAAAGTCAAGGTGAAGCTGACTCCCCTCTGAGTGGACATCTACCTTGCTAACAATGGCTGGACTTGCCAGGTACACTGCAGACGCTTTCAGAGCACTTACTGAATATAAAAAAAGCATGATCCAGTTACTGAAAGAAGAAGAAAAAGAAGATAGAAAGATAAGGATCTTTAGAGACAGCTTTTGGACTGATGGTTTTGATCCAGTTAGTGTCTTTTCAGTTGAGAAGACAATAATTACTATCAATGTAGCTCATTCTAGTGTTATACAAGGGAAAGTGAGCACTGACTAGGCTACAATCAGCACCTCCTCGCTGCGTTAGCAATCCTTACATTAGCCTTGCGCAGTTTCCAGAAGAAACTTACTAACCTTTGTATTCACAAAAATTTCTGTTTTAATCTGTATAATCTGAAATCTTTAATCTGTGATAATATGAAATCTTGATCTTTAATATTAATCTGAAACCTAAATCGTTTATGGTTGTACTTTAGGAAATTGCGCCGGATTCACTAGACGCGTCGACGGCTCATTACACATGCACGTGTGTGCACGTGATCAGGATGGTGCCACTTCCCTCTCATTTTGAGCCAAGAAAAACCCTGAATCTCTGCTGAACAAAACTGATCACAACAGGTGGTAAAATTGCCGTCGGGTTAAATGGACTGGACTTACTGTGTCGATGAGCTCAATAATCTTGGAGAACCAGAACAGCCAGGCCACTCGGACCATCTGGTGAGGTGAATACAGAGTCAAGTTAACAGGAAATGGTCATTAGCGAACACGTGCACAGCTAGAGAATAATGACTTCGGCTGATATCAGTCAAGGATTATAGTATGTGTGACTGAGGAGAAATGAGGGACTCACTCGTAGTGCTTGAGGACTGTTGGAGGTATCAACGGCGTCACATCGCCAGGTATATGTTGTGGCCCAACCAGACATCAGGAACTAAAGAACAGTAAAATTGTATTTACTTTACACTGCATTGAAGTTAAGTCATTAGCTAATAACATGCACATTTTAAAACAGATCTTTCCAAATAGAAATTCAACCAAACTACACTAATTTAGCCATGTCTATTCAGACAGCAGCATTGTGTGCAATATCTGAAATATTCAAAATGTGCGGAAAAGCATCTCACTTCATAGACAATGAATATCGACAGCGCCACTAGCAGGAAGTTGTAGGCTATCATGGCTTCCTTTAGCTGGAAGGGCTTGCGATTAGCCATTATGCGAGGTCCCAGGTACAGTACAAAGAATAAGTAGCACAGCAATATTGCAGTCATGGGAACAGGACTCTGCATCAGTGGATAGTTCTTCAGTCGTGGATCTAGAGATAAAGAGAAAAAAAGATAACATGATATTAAAAAACAAAGGGGAAAAAAAAAAAAAAGTATTTTTTTGTCAGGTCAGTCACTTACCAATTCCTGCCAAGAGGTAGTCGTAGATATCCATGGCATGTGAGCCAATTTCCTGAATCTCTTGAAGCATTTTGACCATCTTGTTTTGTTATGACCCAGTTATCTGCAAAAAAGAGATCACCATTAGTTTCACCTCATCAAAGCCACGCACAGCAGCAATCCTTCCACCAGTCCCATGACAGCAATTCAATGAACAAAACATCATTCAGTTCAAGAAAACAATGTTTTGTTGTATGTCAAAGAGAAAAGATGCACTTTCTGGACACATCTTGATCCATAAGTAAGTTTTCTGATGCATTTAGGAACTGGATAAGGTGCCAATCTCCTTCCCCATCTTTTTTCATTCAGCTTCTGTGAAAATTCATTATTGTGCAAATTCATTCTACACACTAAAATTTCAGACATTGCAAAATAAAATTCAGCAGTCTTCTCCTTTAAGAGTAAATTACATGAATGCCGGTGCACAAAAATAAAATTCACATCTTTCATTCATTGCCTGTGTGTTGCTGGTCATCACCCGTGACCAATAAATGCCTCAAATGCCTTAAAGGAGGAGAATGTTGTGATATTTCCTGATTCAGCGAGACTGAAATGCAATTACTGGAACAGAGAAGTTCAGCCCTCACCAAGCAAACACTCCCACCTAAAAATCCCAGGATGCTTTGCCCTGGCTCCAGCCACTCATCAGACATGGCCTGATATCAGAGAGGAGGTGCTACAGGGAACCGAGAGGACATCCCTCATCCCACAGTGAGGCGGCACTCTTCAAGCTGTTCGTGTGCAGGAGTCAGTCCACAAGTTAAGACACAATATCCAGACTGCTCTCCTCACATGAACCCAGCTGCCAGCAACAAAAAAAAAAAAGAAAAAAAAGAAAAAAGAAAAAAGGGAAAGTTGCTGATCACTGAACTTAAAGCAAGCTGCTGAACCCTGATACAGATATCGCAGTTCCTTAAGCTAACAACCAGTGTTCCTTCTTGTTATGTGGCAACTACATTTACTGGAAAACTGCCACTGCAAACCAAATCTGTCAGCTCAACAACAAAAATAGGGAGAAGTATTTTGCTAATGGAAAGTGCCACGACATGCAGTCCTGCACACAGGAATGTTGCTATGGTTTTCAGACCTGCAGATTTCTGTTGACAAAGCCTAACCGTATCAAGTGTAAACTGTAGTCACAAAGTAGAGGACATGCAGGGTGCGGTCTCTTCTCAACACACTGGGCCCAGAGGGAGCTATTGTTTGATGTACAATCTACAATATTGAGTCTTCACTGCCCAAGGACTAAAGTCCAACCCTCCCTGAGCCAATATAATTAAAGCTAATAGTTTCAGGCTGGAGAATGAGGGGCAGGGAGCCGAGCTCATGCAGGTGCTGCTCAGAAAAATGGCAAAAAAAAGAATACAGTAAAAAGAAATTTTACAGTTATACAGTGTTTGCCAATAATTAGCTGGGTCCAAGTTTAAGGATGCCGACCTGCTTTTGGTGACAGTTTTAAATGCTTTGTTATCACAGGATGCGTAAAGAGGAAATGTAACTTGCAAGGAAATGTAGGAAATTGGATACGGGACATTCATTTTCCAGGCCATTTCAGCCTGCAACTGACTGAGTGCTTCAAGTGAATGACTGTAAAACATCTTACATCGTTAGACACAAACTTACATTGACTGCGGAAAATATAAAATGAAACTTGTACCGAGTTGCAGCCCTTTATGCACAATCCAAATCAACTGGCTCAAAATATAACGTAATCTGATTATGTTTCTTTGTGATTACAAAAAGGAGGAAAAAGCATCAAAGAAGAAAAATTATCATTTTTATCTAAATACATTTTATATTTGATGAAAAAGTCCCCTCAATATTTTGTGCATTCATTGTGTCAAGAGTCAAAACTGAACAGCACAGGCATACAGTGTAAAACAGATTCTCTCTCACAAACAGGACATTCCTCTTCTTTTTGTAGATGCCCCCTGCAGTTTTGTTCACCTCAGGGCTTTTACAATAGTTAACCAAAGGGCTACGTCACCGCCGCTGTATCTTTGTGGTCGATCTTCTTGTCAAGCTTCCAGGTGAATGAGTCTAACATTCCAGACCAATTCCTGGTAGATGCACTTGATACCACTGACCAACTTCCAGCCGCTTACATGATGAAATTGAATGGTGTTGTATAACAGATCACACACATCACAAAATCTTCAGAAAACTCTTACACAAAAAGCTGTGGTTGTTTTTGAACCGACGATGAGGCATTTGGTCAGGCGCCTCACATTTCAACAAGAGTACCATCATGTCTGTAGTGCAGACGCTGTCTTGTTCTGAGGAAAAATGCTGAACAGTTAAATTGATCAGATCATACTCTGCCACTACACAATCCAAGGCCACTGTGTTATAATCACCTAGACAAAGAAATCTCCCTTCATTACCAATTATGTTGGTAAAGCATTTACATTTTGATAGTCAGTTTGTTGGCACCATGTGCCAAGTTTTCACGTTCAAACTACTGAACATGCAACATGACTCATGACTCTAGATCCACTTGTTTTTTTTGTTGTTTTTTTTTGGAATACTGACCGATTAATAAAAGTGATTGTGCGAGTCAGGGAGATGGTCTTATGATCATGACAACACTAACAAGAAAAGGGAAACAATATTTCTGTATCCTGAGGCCCAAATGAAGATAGGAGAAAAACGAAAATGAAACCCCTTCCAGTTCAGCTCAGGGAAACCACAAAACCCATTTCATACAAACAACCAGCAGCAGTTACTGCACCTCACTGCTCTCGACACTTCTCTACCATTTATTGTATCTGGTCATCATTGAACTCAAACATAATGACACCACCTCACTGCCTTTAATCTTCACAAGTTAAAGGTTTGCACATTACCACAGAATTTAGACTGGCGGTAAAACCTGATCTCAGTTGTTCAATGGTCACTGATGTTCAGTTATAGCAGGTAGTAATTCAGCGAGAGGACAGGAACTTCCTCATAACTGTGGGGAAGAGGGGTCCAAAGAGCGTCTCCCGTATTATTCCCATGACACAGTGATGCTGCAGACACATGACCACTGAAGCACCAGTCTACATCTACATCCGCCCTAGGTTATACCACTCTATTCTTGTGACCAAACTAAAATTGTTTTAAAGTCCTACATTAAACAAAGTCACTCCCTCTGTATATCTCACCACAACCACACATTCAATATTAGGCAACCTTGACAACAAGATGGCTGGTTTACATCCACCAAGGAGACATAGTACAGTGGAGAGGGAGGGGGAACATTTCCTATGAGAGCCATGTCAATGAATCATAGGGATGGAAAAAGGGAGCTCACACTCACGAGGTAGGAGTTAATGATGAACAAACTGGAGCCGAGATGAAGAAACGAAAAATCAGAGAGGTGTAGCCAGGAACCCATTACTCAAACACACTCATAAAAAGAGACACTGTAAACAGAACAGCCTGAGATCCTCAAACACCAAAAGAACAGAAACCTACTGAGGAAAACTAAGGGGAAAGAAATTTTTAAAAAACACCCTGAGCTGCTCAACATGTGGGCAAACTCCACACACAAGTTAGTTCACCTTCTACATAACATTTAGCAACTTACCTGAGACTAGAATTTTCCCCTTAAATCATCAAAAGCAAGCGTGACTCCTTTTTCACGGCACGGTAAAGCCTCTTCGTAAACTATAAGGGCAGGCAGGGCAGGCAGGCAGGCAGGGCAGGCAGGGGTGGCAGCAGCAAAAAGAAAAACAGCAGCACAGGGAGAGGAAGACAGACACAAAGAGAGAGAGAGATGGGGAATGAGAAAGTAAACTGATAAAGTGTGACTGGTACAGCAGTCTTCCAAATCCCCACCCTCCCTGACTCACACAGTGGATGAATAACCAGCTCACAGAAGGAGAGGGAGGAAAAGAGGCAGAGCCAGAGAGAGAGAGAGAGAGAGAGAGAGAGAGAGAGAGAGAGAGAGCGAGCACTGTGTGTGAGCGAGCGTCCAAGAGAGTACAACTGGGGTGAGAGTGAGATGGCCCCTATTTAAACCCATACCACAAAAAAAAATTTAACTAGCTACTAGTGAGAGCCCCCCCCCCCCCCCTTTTTTTTTTTTTTTTTTTTTTAAACTCTCCTGGTCACACCCTCCACCCGCTGAAACATCCAACACACACAAACACACGACTCTGGAGTCGCCCTGTAAGTTTTCTCTCAGGGGTGGGCTGATAATATTATTCACAGGCAGCGGGCGAGAAATCAGTGGAGACTCTGTTATCATGAAGGGGGCCATTGTTGCGCTGTTACTGGCTCTCTACCCGGCCAACACCCATAAAGCAAAACTAGCTTCCATTTCTTTTTCTGTGTTGTGGGACAATCAATCATGACTTAAAATGCCTGAAACAAACGAAGGAGTAGATGTAAAAATTGTGTATTTGTTTCAACCTGCGTAATCCCAGTGTGGACCCCCCCCCCCGGCTTTGCAGACACATTTTCAAATGCTTTTCATATATCATTATTTTTACTTTATTTTTGTATTGTCTATTTACAATTACAATTATGCTTAACATAACCACACAAACTACCATATGCTTGCTTCATAAACTTCAAAGACAAAGCTCACATGTCCAGTTTACTGGCAACAAAATGAGCACAACATAATAGCCTACAGCGGAATCAACACACACTCGAGCTCCACAGCTTGGAAGCATCATAAAACCTTGATGTTTACTCAGGGTTGGACAGTGAAGTTAATGGCAGACAAAAACTATTGTTGCAAAGGGAAGAGATGACTCATACGATAATGCTTAAAATTCTTCTGAGTGAGTTGTGTAAGGAGGTTTTGCTCTCTCTGATAGGAAATCACTTACTCTGATCTAACTGTCACACCCAGGAGATTCACAAAGGAATAAAACAATCTTTAGTAACAATAACACTTAACAGTATAATACTTATAGTATTACATGCTCTGCTTGTGGATCACTACAGGGATGGATGTATGGGGAACCCCTGCAGTTTCCTTCATCGTTTCTTCAGATTTGTGAATATTACTAGTTATCAATGTGTCCTCGTCAAAACTGCACACAATGGTTTAACTGTTGAGAGTTCAAACATTTGTGTTCAGTCTGCAAGGCAGTGTTCATTCTTGCAGACCAGCAGATGAGCAAAACAGCCTCGCAAAGCTAGACAATGCTCTCTGAATTTAGCTATGGGGGGCTGGTAAGTAAAATTTATTAGCAACACGAACCCTTGCAGTCTGTATAATCTGAATCTCTTGCAAAGATGATCTTGTCATTGTAAATATCCTCTTCAGTGTCGCACTGTATCTGACTGACTGGGCTGGTTTTACCTGTCACTTTGGCCCTGGAGGGAGGTGGGGGGAGTGGTGGCAGCACTCCAGTTCATTTTAGCCCCTCCCCCGAATACACCTGACAACAAAATAGATCATCGTACTCTGCTATAGTCACTGACAGAGCCATCGCAAATATGACAGTCATCTTGTCCGGTGAAGCCAACACCTTGCAAAATAAGCATCAGCACAGCGTAAAGGCGGAAGGATGTGGAAACGCCAATTGTGGTGGTTTAAAAACGTAGTTATTTAACCCCTGACCTCTGATATGGTTGACTTCTGAAGTGTGATAGTCATCGAAAATGTTGTGTGACTCAAAGAGGATCCATCAAACCACCACAATCCCTCATGCTAAACCTACGGAAGTAAAAATCACAACCAGTCAAAGTTGTCGGAAAGATAGAAATACTTGCTACTATTTCCATTTTACTGGTGCTGCAGCAGTCGTGCAGAGTGTCAGCAGTGTGTAAAACATTTCAATTTTTTAAATTACACATGCTTCAGTAAAATCCCAGACTACATGTGTGCTGCAGATACACCCTGTTGTTTCCAGGGCCAAATAAAGTGAATCTGTTTTGGACTACGACCAATTCACTACACTAAGTACTGATTGACCACACATCTATAACTTCATCTTGAAGTGCATAAGAGGTCTATTAAAACAAATTCAACTCTACTGGTTGTTGATTTCAAGTGTTTGACACAGTTGCAAGTGAATCTTGGGAAATCAAGACAGTATAATCCAATGGAGGGTCTGTTGACTTGGTAAGTGTAAATGCAGGAACATGTGCAGCAGATGCATTATAGCATTGAGCACAGGAATTTCTGCCAGCATGTGACACACTGGTGTGAGGAGTGTGACTTTGCTGCCAAGGTCTTGTCACTGTACAAATCTCAGGTCAAGCTATGCAATGTGAAAAACCTCCGGAGCAGTGCACGTGGATGGGCCAGGATTAAATCTGCTCTGAAAAGTCAGATAGATAGTAAGGCTGATGCATTGCCTTCAAAGGTTAATGCCAAAATTCATGTTGTGAGCCAAACCAACAATAACAAAGCACCAATAATAAGTTAGTGGTGATTAGTCTCTGGCCTAACAACACTGTGGACAGTAGAGTTCTTTTGTCAAGTTATGTTCAAACAGATTTATTTTTGTTCCTTCATGTGCTCAAAACTTTTAAACAGGTCAGCACAAAGTCTTGAATGGCAACGACTTCAGCCAAGTTGAAACTGAGCAGGTGAAATCAGATGAATTAATATTAGTTGCACATAGCTAAACAATGACATGCATTCCAATCAAGCCAGCATGATGACAAACACTCAAAAGAAAACAAAGGCATTAGTCAGTGTGTTCTTCCTGTCCGCCAGAGACAGCACCATCACCTGGAGACCAGGGGCCAGATGCATAAAACTCTGTAGATTGATGACTAAACCTATGCGTACGCACAAAATCAGAAATATGCATACATATAAAAAGCAACGGTTCTGCTTTATAAATCTCACTCATTGAGAAATTGGGCACATGTGCACAAGCTTCATTACCACTCCCACAATTATCCAATTATTTGGCCCCAGGTACAACTCAACCTCATCCAGGCTCGTTCTGCCACTTTGTCATGTGAAAACTTAAAAAATATTATAGCATGCCCACCTCATGCCCAATGAAATATTTGCCGAAATAGAAAACTCCATTACCTCCGCTACTACTGTGCAATAAAGAGGGTCAAGTAAGAGAAGCTTAAGTCACATTACACATTTGGGACATAAACAGAAAACACCAACACTGGTCTGAGTCATGTGGGGTCTTCAGCAGGGTGTGGCTGAGAAAGGGTGTGAACCTGAGAGCACATGGTTAGAAATATTAGCAGGCACACAAGCAGAATAAAGCTTAACCACATTTTGGCTGATATCATTTTATACGTTTCTGCAAATGCACATACATTAATATTTTGTTATTCAATTTTGTTAGCAACTGTATTATTTAACCCTTAATCAGTAATTACTTAAAAAAAAAAAAGTAAGTTGAGTGACGTCTTGTTACAGTAATTAAACATTTCACATAAATACATGCTTCTTAATGCACACATTTAATTATATTAAAATTCAAACTGAAAACGGAAAATACCCCATCCCTCCAGTAACTACCAATTGCAATACACCCTTCAATAACTACAAACTTCAAGGCATGCTGTCGTGTTGTGTATCTCTCGTCACATCTGTAAATAAAAATAAAGGGGCCAGTGACATTGTATTGTAAGTTGCATAATCATATTAAAGAGTATGTCTAAAGAACTGGATTGCTGTCAGATAATATTGATTTGTGATATGATAAAAAAAAAGAACACCAGTGACTTAATGATAAACCAGTTGGGCACATGGCATCCATTTTTAGTACACCCTCAAGAAAAAAAACATCCAAATGCTTAAGATATACTAACTTTAACCCCTTTCCCCCCAAAAGCACAAGAATGTTGCTGAACTTGATCAGAGACTGACATGTTTACACCATCTTCACCTCATTGTGTTTGGTTGTGTGTAGATGGTGGTGGGGGGAGTAGTATCATCTCTACCTGCAAGTTTTCAGACAAGACCTACCATTCAACACCAGTCTCTTTCTCTTCACGCCCCTCCCTCCCGCCCTCTAAGTCCCCGCTGCAGGTCTCACCCTCCAACGACTCAGATTTCTTGAGCTTTCCGCACACAACAATAGTGCATTGCATCGTTATGAAGGAGCTCAAGCTGATGCAGATGGTGCCGAAATGACTGCACCTCAGCAGGTTCAGGAGGCATTAGGGGAAGTAAATTTGCATCCTTCGGTCTGTTTCCATAAAAGTGAGGTATTATAGGGGGCTTGCAAGAACATGGATTCCACCTGATAAATTGCTGCAACTGGTTAGGTATGATAAATTATTATGTTCAGGCACTGGAACAGAGAAATAGTAGTAGCTGAGACTGAGCAAAGAATGTAATTAATTACACCATTTCCTGGTCATCACAACTCACGTGTCTTATTTTCTTTCTGCAGGTTAGGTGCTTGTTCAGACAAATTTGCCAGTAAAATGAGGCAAAACCACAGGTGAACATAATTTCTGCAATAATACCTCACTGCACAGAAAACTGTGTGCACTGTGCACAACCATGGGAAGTACTGCAGGTCAAAATTGAACAAAGAAGCACTTCTGTAAACTGTGATGAATGTATGCAATCGACAGTTTGGGTTATAACATGACTGATAATCTTTGCCTTCTCTTCCAAATAAAACTGACTAACACTGGGGATTTGTTTCAAACCTGCACGAGCACCTGGCTGCTCGTGATTCTCGCCCCCTGACTTCTTAGAGATGTAGCTGTGTTCTGAAACTTGGATGGTACAAAGTTGTAATGACCACTTGAAATGATGACAAAACCTGTAACAACAAAGAAAAAACTGACAAGTTTTGACTGGAGCCATCTGTAATGTACCTTTCCATCCTGCTAATCTGAGAGGGATTTCCAACCAAACCCATAACTACAGAGGAAAACTTAACTGGGATTTACAAAGGAGGGTCGTGCACAAAAACAAGCCATCACTTGAAACACTTAGCAGCACCCGTCTCTCTCTGAAAACAACCTACTGATGTCTGAATGTCGAGACTGAGTTAAAGCTTAATAAAACTCACTGCTGCAATTACAGTTCAACGATGAGCCCACACAGCAGACTAAATACAGGTAACAGGCTCATATTTATAGAACAAGAAAGTAGAACTAAGACTGTAATTGACACAAAATTTATTTAAAAATATAAAACTGCAAAATAATTTTTCTGTTAAGCTTTTAAATTGTGGAACCCATAACTGTGACGCCCCCCCCCTCCCAAAATAGGTGTGTCCTTAGGCCTAATTGGAGAGCATGCTAAAACTCATCAACAAAACAACTCCAGACTTGACAGATGGGGCAAGAGTAAAACTGCCTGGTAGACAAGTTGGTATTACACAAGACTTCCATCATGACTGGAATGACACTCTCCATGTCTGTCAAGAATTTCTTACACACTACTATGACAAGAACTTCCACTTGATAGTTTCAAACAAGCAAACGTTGTAATGCTTGAAAGCTATGGTAAATATGGACAACAGTGATTTTCTGATATGACTGTTACAACCCAGACAGTGAAAACAATGACCATGTCTCCTTCTTTATTTTATTTTTTTACAATCTGACCTTTGGCCTCATTTCCCAAAAAACGGATTATGCGTCAAAAAACAAACAAAACAAAAAAAACAAAAAAAACAAAAAAGCAACAACAACAGGGAGGGAGGCAGGGAATTGACCTTACCATCTGAAAGCCCTTAATGACTATGAAAAAATTAAAAATCTTAATTTTACCAAACAGAGTAATAATTAGAGGTCAATTCGGTGACAGGTGATTAGGTGAGCCCCCCCAAAAAAGAAAAAAAAAGAAAAAAGCAGTCAATGATAAAACTAAAAACACACCTAAAGTTGTCTTCACCTTTCCGGACCATGCTGGTCAAAATACTTAACCAGTCATCTGAGGCCACCATGACATATTCAAAAGACATAACAAGGCCAGTGCTTACATGCGGCTGCATAAACTGACTTCACTCCTTAACCTTGCACTGTTTAAACAAGAACAAGTTAAACCACGTTACAGCTATTTAATTGCACCAAATTTAACTGTTTTTTTTAATGTTTACATATGTTTTATGTATTATACAGCCTGTTTGAAACAAATACAAGTCTGACTTCTCTGGTTCCTAATTTTCAGGAATTGTTTTATTTGATATATACATAGGATGTCCTTGAGCTAGCTGTACAAGGTATAATCAAAACCTTGAACTAACTCTTACAGCCACTAAACAGCAGCTTCAAAGAGTAAATTCACTGTAGTAGTAAAAAAACGACTGCTGCATCAGTTCAGATGGGTTCAAACTTTATCATGTTGAAATTCTGGCCACACTCCAATCAAACTTCACACTTCTTCCAATGAAACCAGAGCGGAGGGTTGGGTGGGTTTGAAAGTTGCTCAAGCAAAGATTTATACTGTAGCTTTCTAACTAAGAACCATAAAATGGAGTTGTAATAGATAACAGCATCCTTAACTGACTCTTTAACTTTCATTTACAACACTGGCCTGAATGAAACACTGAATGTCAGGTACAGAGGCATCTCCACCCACAGGAAGAGGACTTACTAAAACAAACACTTTCCTAAAATATCACCAAAGGAGTACTCTGTTCAAAGAGATCAGATTGTTTCAATGGTACCTTTCACTGCCGTTTGGAGCATTTAGCTTGCAAACATGTCAGAGTCAAGTAAAGCAGCTTCTCTCCACTAACATGGGACATAAAGAACAATGAGGACTTTAAATTTTGCCTCACAGACCAACAGGATTTGAATAATTTATTTACCTTACAAAGCATACATGGGCCCCAAGTCAACTGACACCATCTAAAGCAAAGAGCAACAGTTGTACAGTTTGCCAGAGACTCATTTTGAAGCCGCTGATCTCCATCTAGGGCTCGAAACGATGTACAAACAGCCTGGGGAACACTGAATAACAAATAGTCAGGATCACAAACTGTCAGCTATCTGCGAGACTATCGCACTTTGTGCTTCAGTGAATTAGTCACTGAAAAGTAAATGGTGTTTTCACAAGGATCCCTTAAACACCAGGCTGGTTGGGAATATGTGGTAAGGGAAAAGTGAATGACTAACATTTTCCTGTCCTTAGCAAAGCACTTTACTGCAGCTGCTAAGAGAATAGAAAAAACAGTTTAAAAAAAAGGGAAAAAAGAGCATTTATACTGGCTGAAGCTTTTACTTTCAATATCACCTCTGCTCCCGTGCTCCAGCGAGGGCGTGTTGACACTGGAGGCTGATGAAGTGATAACAATATGCAACCTTGAGGCATTAACAGTCACAATGCTGCCGTAGTGTTTGCATTACTATCAGAGATACACCCGGGCTGGCTGACCTTGCGGCCCTTTGTCTCCATCCCACAGTCCTTAGTTACAGCTAATGTTTACATGTCTACACACAGTCGGTGATCCTTAATCTACCTTGGGAGACCATCACCTGGGAACAAAAGAATCAATGGGGGCCAATCCCCATGCTGGAGGTTCTGAGCGTCTGCTAATTTTTGTAACAGCCAAGTAGTTCATGTTTTGTAAATGATGTCTTCTCAATGTGCAGTTAGAGAAAGCCCCCCCCACACACACACACACACCAATCAAAAATGTTGTATTGTTACACAGTTTAAACTTAACACGGTCTGCGTCACTTCCAACACTGCAAACATTTAAAGTGTGACACACAGTGCAACCATATCTGGATCAGATTCATAAATTAAAAAGAAAAACTCCTATTCAGTTAATCAAATGTTTAAGAAAAAAATCCTTTAAAGTGTGGTTTGACAATTTCTCAATACATTTATGGGGCAATACCATTAAAAAAAATAAATGTTATCATCCAGCCTTGCCAAGCTGGTGACCTCACTGACCTCTGAAGTCACTCTTATAATGCAGGCTTCCTTCTTTTTTGCCCCATATCCCCCCACGGCCCCGATATCAATTCTTAGCAATATTTTTGTTAAACACCTTCTCTTTGTTTTTCTTTCAACTTGGCTGACTTAACTCAAGAACAGGTAAAGTTCAAGCTGATTTCAACATGATTTAACTATTATGTGTTAGTTATTTAACCACGTCAATTATTCCAGTAAGTGCACATACACTAGCAAAGACACACCTGAAGAAAAAGAGACTATTGTGCCTTTAAAAATGTATTTGGCCTCTTGGTGATCACACTGAACATACGCAAATGAGCATGAGAGCTGGCTTAAACCGTTAGACACCGTTATAACATTTGATCAACAGGTTTCATTTCCTGTGGTCCACTAAAGTGAAACTACATGTGCAATACTTCTTATCCTTCCCGTTAGACACCTCAGTGTGTTCTCCTCATCACTTCCACAGATATGTTTGACAGCTACAACCGACAAAATAGACGACAGTCAACAATACCACCTGCCTTCAAAGGGCAGAGCAACAATGGCCACTGTGCGCAGGCTGTCAATGAGCCCTTTGTCCACAGCACAGGTGCAAATGATGAGAAGCGGACTCATGCACAGGACCATCAATAGCCCACATATCGAAAGCTGATTGGTATGTAAATTTACGCGCCAACAACACGTTTTCAAGGGACACACATTTCAACGCAACACCGGATATAAGGTCAAGGGTGAAAAACAAAACCGACTCTTAATTTAGAAACAAAAAAGTCTGTTTTTTTCGTTTACGTCAGAGATGTTCTTGTTTTCAAAACAAATAACAAACGAAGCCAAATGAATGTATATTATATTAATAATATGACGTTGCATAAATGGGCGCCCCCAACATCTACATCCCCCCCTCCCCCCTCCCCCTACGGAGAGAAACGCACCTTAAAGTAAGAAAAAGCTCTTTGACGCGGGAAGTGAACATGTAGCTAACTGTTGAATTAGGTGAAAGAAATGTCAGAAAGGTTTGCTACTCACTTGTGCTGAATGAAACCTTTGGACTCTGTCGAATTCAGGCTGCTAATGTGGCCCAACGCGTGTCTGAAGAAGTCAGCTCTGCTTCCTCTTCCTCTCCGCTTAAATCTTCCTCCTCCTGACCCAACCCTTTGATGGAGCTGGAAAAAAAGGTGGAGTCATTTCTACTCTGCTGTGAGTTGGTCGCCTAATATGGACGTAATCGACTGTATCAAATGTCAGTCACCGTAGAACCAAAATCAATCACTTCTGCTTCATTGCAGCAGATTCAGCTGTCATTGGGCAAAGTGATGCTTGCTGTGTCCCGTAGAGGTGACACCTGGCTCTAATGGGAGTGGACATGCTTAATATAATCATATACAGTAAGGTATATTCTTACACTACCACTATTAAAACATTGATATACTGCAGAGGAAGTGATGGTGATTTCGTTTGACAGTTTGAGAAGCAGAGCATTGAATCACAAACAACTGCAAAAATGACCCAATGAAGTTAAATAATTATTTCAATTTTGTTCCATAACTCCAGGTTAGTTGGTGACATCATATTATAGGAAATGATATGATAAATACTTAAATTATCCTGGTAAAACAATCTCAATATCCATAATTAGAATAATGGAAAATATAGAAAAATAAAAATAAAGATATAAGATAAAAGTAGAATAATGGACTTGAAGCATATCTGACACACCTTTTATTCCTCTGAACAGTGTTCATCCCCCACTGGTCACACTGGAGGATGAAAGAGGGACAGTATTTACATGGCACTGTTATCATTCTACGGTTTATTCAGTCTTCAAATCAATTATTGACAGACTCTGATCCCTAGTAAAGATAAAAGTGTGTTTGTATATGTATGTAAAACAGCAGCAGTAGCAAGATGTTTTACATACATACACAGGCTTCACTGTATAAACCATACCACAGCTCAGGTATATGGCAGTTTATGCAACACACTTTAAATGAATTTTTAAAAAAGGCTCCTGAACTCGCAGCCTGCTAAAGTGAGATGATGGATAGTCAAAACTTGTGGGTGAGCTTCACCCATAATGATCACAGAGAGAAGGTACTGAGCCTGCAGCAAAGTTGCAGGACAATGTGTCAGACACCTGCTCTCCTTGTGTGATCGTAAATCATAACCACCTGTGAGGTAGTAAACTGTCCACCTGCTGCTTTTAGTGCGGGTCCTCTCTTACCTGGGGCCACCAGGAGAACTTTTGAACCAGAGAGGACTACTCATCCTACACTATCTGTGACTAGTTTAAGTACAGATAATACACATGAATACACAAAAACCTCTCCTCCTGTTAACCCAGACAAAGGCTGAACTGACAATAAAATGCTTGGAAGGTGTCTCATTCTCTTATATTATAAAGATATATGCCTAATATAAACATAAAATACAAAAATACCTTAAAATGTCTTTTTCCTAATTTCACTTTTACTTAAATTGAGAACAGGTGATAACAAAACTTGTTTGCAGTTCAAAATACAGACACATCACCTTCCCCAAATCCTCAGGTAAAAGTGGTAAACTCTGTGCTTATTTTGAGGCTTCTGTGTGGAATCTGTGCGACAGGTTTGAGGGTTCAGAGCGACAGGCAGCGTGCTTTTGGTGAATAGTAACCATGCGATCAAAGGTGAAAGAAGGCCTGACTGGTTTCACTTCCTCCTGTGTGACATTACTGGTTGATGACAATAACGCTAAGAGCAAAAGTAGGGCACAGGGCAGCAGCATACCTAATATGTCATGCATATCTCATGTGTATGTTGTCACTGTTGGCAGTTTTTTTTTTTTTTTTTTTTTTTTTTTTAAAAAAGGGTTTTTTTTTTTTTTTTTTTTTTTTTTCTAAGATAGTGACTTTTAGCTTGTTTTATTGAATTTGGCAATCTAATCCAAGTACACTCCTGCTCCCAATGTACTTTAACATTCAAACATAGTAGTGTAATCTACTTCCACTTTTACTTCCACTTCCACTTCCATTTATGATACTGTCTTTATATATTGTGCAAAATACAACATTAGCGTTTCCACTAAAACCTCCAACACCAATCATGACTGGAACATATCAAAAATTATATTTTTGTAGTCTTACAATGTAAAGGTTTTTGTCACGTGTACATTTTTTTTTTACCAGTATGGAAGAAGAAGAAGACACATTGTGTTCTCCTCACAGATCACTCACTGATAACCCTAAAGACAAATGCAGTAGCACCATAACACATCATTCATAAGCACAGTCATGGTGACCCCAAGTGGACATGCTGGATAACTGCAAATCAGAATTTTTTTTTTTGTTCTTCTTATTGAACCCAAACACACACACACACACACATACACACACGCACAGGTTTAATCTGTGGGTATCGATTAAGTCTGGCGTGAATGCATCTTTATCTTCTCTAACCTTAATCAATGATCCAACAACACATCTTGAACTCAGCAAAGTGTGAGATATGGGCTCAGACTCCTTCCAGTTTAACAATAATAAACATCTTGTATATTGTGATAAAAGGTCAAGGAAGCAATTCAGATTTAATGTAGATCTTACTGCTGTCCCAGGGATGAACCCAAAATTGTGAATCTCACCACCTCAGCTCAAATAGTAACTTGAATGCCAAAACGTCATCAAAATGTCATGAATCTTGTTCTAGTTGTCTGTCCAGTTGTCTGTACCGCTGGCTTTTCCAGTGGTTGCTCCTAAATTAAGAAACAGTTATATATCAATCATAACTGTTGCATCCACACAGCCAAATGTCTACATCTGCATTTTTAAAAACAATAATCACATCATTAAGCTCAACCTGTGAGATCCTACTGCAGCAAGCATGAACATTACAACTTGAAAACTTGCTATCAGTTTATCTCATCCTTTGTGCGACAGTTTTATCCCTCCCATACTGGAGGGAATCATGTCACAAAGAGTCTAGCCATCTTCTTTTTGCAGGTTGTGTTTCATTACACAGTAGAGAAACAGACACCCTCTGCATTTTAGTGGCACCCATTCACCTTCAAGACAATGGGAACAGTCATGTCAGCTATCACTCAGCCCCTCAAGAGCACAGGGAAATGGACTATTTCAGACAAACAAGCCCCTGTTTGTTGAATGCAGATTCTTGTCAATGTTTTGAAAAGCATTTTTTGGTGAATAGCTCTTTCTCTATTTAAGGGTAAGCTCTGAGTTCAACTACAATATCTTTAAAAGGCCAAGAATTTAAATTATATGTTATTGAGACTTGACAAAAAAAGGAGCAACATGGACTGCCAAACATCCAGAAATATTTGTGGGATCATTCTGCTCCTTCTGTCCTATATGTGGCTCAAAAGGAGGGGTTGTTTTCTCAGGACCTTTACCAGAGGGCCGGGCTCTGCCTGCAGGACAAGAAGAAAGAGCAAAAAAAAAAAAAAAAAAAAAGGAAAAGGGGGAGGGCTGAGTAGGGGTTTGGAAAGACCTTTTCCAGCCCTTCTTCTCTTTCAATTTATAGGTCCTCTATACACACACCCACATACAGACACACACAGACGCACACACAGATGTAGACACCAACAGCAGGGCCCAGTAGACAAAGTCAGGATGTGACATCACCAACAGGAAGAGAAGCCAAACAACTTTTTCTCTCTTTACTGTGTTGTCTCTGCTGCCGAGTGAAGTTGGAGCCTCTCGGTCTGTTAGTGGCCGGCAGGGAGGGAGAAGATCCAGAGGAGGCGAGAGGGGGGCAGAGCAGCTGGAGCTAACCTCCACAGGGAGTTTAAAGTCAAGAGTTCCGACGCCCAAATCCTCCCTGAACTTCCCACGACTTTCCACCCTGTCCCAGACCCTCCGCTGTAGGATTTCAGCCAGGTACGGTGCAGACAGCTTTTTCCATTCAATAATCTCTTGTTTTTAATATCCCTCTGTCTCCTCCCTTGTGTCTGGTTTCTGCAACCTGCAGTGTTTTATGTGTAGACGCAATGGTTTTCTTTTTGCTTTTTGCTTTTTGCTTTTTGCTTTTTGCTTTTTGCGTCAGGACTTTTATTAGTTTGCAGTGTCAGAAAAACAAACTATAAAAACCATGGAAGTATGCAGGGAGGGCTGCCAACCTCAGTACGTGATCAGACATACTTCAGACATGCTGAGGCTGTTCAGGCATGCAGAGAGACGTAAAGTGATCAAAATAAAGGCCACTCGGTCTCAGGTGCTGTATATAATTCACCATTGTCTTCAGTAACTAAGAGTATTCAGATTTAATGTTTGGCTGAAACTGTATCTCCCTAAATCCGAGGAGTGAATGAAGCACTAAAACTTTGAGCCGTCCTCACAAGCCCTTTTGTTATGGACTCATTTAGAGCTATCTCATGACCACGTATTCATGCTCCCCCAGTGGTGAGTTTTGCGCTGAGATCAGGCTGACTGTGAAAGCTGGTGGAAAGTAAAAGTACCCTTCTCATATATCAAATGCTGTCTGCAGTTTAAATCCCCACCATTTACTCAAATGAACTCACAGAGTGAGGAGAAACCAGCAAAACTATGAGCTCAACAGACACGTGAGGGGTCTGAGTCTTCTGAAATTAGTCACTCAGTCAACTATAAGTTCACAACAAACAGCCGTATCAGTGTTTGGCCTACACTGTAAGTACAGATGAAAATACAGAGACAGAAACTTCTGCTAATTTGAGTCACAGAGAAGCAAACGCAGGAAATGTTAAGACCGGCAGTTCAAAAAGAGACTCAGGACACAAATGCGGATATTGTATCATGTTGCAACCACAGTCACTTGAATGTGATTGCAGTGTCAAAATCTCTGGAGGCAACATATGCTTTAATCCTCCAAAGTACTGAATGGAAACAGGCAAGTCAATGGAGAGTTGCCAGTGTAACAAAATGAAAAGAAACCCTTCTAATTTTATGACATACCTATTTATTGAAACTGTGCACCGTATTTTTCTATAATAACCTACTCAGTTAGTATTCAAATGCTAACATTCATGTTTTATTATCATAACAATGAAGGCATTGGGTCACATAATCACTCAGTGAGGTCCCACCCCTAATCAGTGTGTATTATCTGCCAGATGGTTTATAGCCTTCAGTAATCTATTGGTTGTGTGTCATATCCCAAGACTCATTTCCCGAGGGAGGAACTGACAGTCTGTTTTCCATTAGTTTTCATGTTAAGTGTCAAGTGTATTTCTTTCATAGCATCTACTTTCATACCCCCCAGTGTTCTGAATGAGTGTCAAAGCGCTGTATCTGAGCAATAAGACTGTTGGACTGACATTTTCTCCCACTGTGCTTCTATAATCCTGTTTCATCCTTAGTGAGTCACAGCATGCCATTCATTTTCTCAATTATGCTTGAATCTAGTGGCCTGATTTTTGCCACAACTTACTGAAACTGTTGCTATTTTTATCACTGGGTGCTACTGAAAATCTTGTGATACGGTCAGTGTAGTCATGCAGAGCAGTGGATGCAATAATGGCACATTTGAGATGAACTCACTGGTTTGTTTTGTAGTGGGAGAATACAGACTTTGACCCGCATGAGTTATTTTAATGACCTAGTTCTTGAAATGTTTGACTTGTGAATTTTGATGACAGTTTGATTTGGTCATATAGCCTAGAGGTAGTTTTTTTTTTTTCATTTCTGCCTAAAGTAGTGAATTGACAGGAAAAGAATAAGCTGACTTCTCTTGTTCTGTTTCACAGGGACGTCCCGCCATCTGAAAACAAGAGCTCCCTGCAATCTTTGCACAACAGACGCTGACCCCTGCGTGGCCTGATTTCAGAGCTGAAACCAGCCTGGTTCCCTCTCTCAGGAAGGTCACACGCTATCATACTCAAAACTAATTATTATTCTGGAGAGCTCATTCTCCCCTTATCTCAGGGGAAACGACCAAGTCAATGGCGTTGTGTCTTGGACAAGTGTTCAGCAAAGACAGAACATTCAGGCCAAGGAAACGCTTTGAGCCAGGCACCCAGCGATTTGAACTCTATAAGAAGGCCCAGGCCTCGCTCAAGTCCGGCTTGGACCTGAGGAAAGTGGTTCAGCTACCAGAGGGAGAGAATATCAATGACTGGATTGCTGTTCATGTGGTGGATTTCTTTAACAGGATCAACCTGATCTATGGCACGGTGAGCGAGTACTGCACCGAGCGCACGTGTCCCATCATGTCCGGGGGGCTGAGGTACGAGTACAGGTGGCAGGACGGTGACGACTACAAGAAACCCACCAAGCTGCCAGCTCTCAAGTACATGAACCTGCTGATGGACTGGATAGAGTCGCTCATCAATAATGAGGACATCTTCCCCACCAGAATAGGTGTGTGTGAGGTGTCAACAAATGAAGGCGTCAGGCCATTATTGAATGTGTAACCTAATACATGATTGAGTTCTGCCTGCACTGATGTTGTGCTGCATCAGTGCTGAAGAGCTGCACTGCTCTCCTTCATCAAGATCGCTAATGGGATAATGAAGTTCAAGCAGAGGTTAATTAAACAATAAGGTTGACATTTAGAGGAGAATGAACGGGTGACTGTGGTGTTACTTTATCTCAACACCAGATTTGAACACAATCAACACTTATTAGAGGTGAGAATTTCCTCCATCCATGTCTCAGAGGAGGCATATGTGTTTGAACCATTTCGACCAAGCCTTTCTCTTTGGATTTAGACACAGACATGCAGGTAATTTAAAATAGAATTTTTTTCCATAGGTGTGAACAGGTTTATTAGCTATTTGTCCAGGGTGTTTCCCTGCTGTTTGCCCAATATGTGCACAATCCTCCCATGGCCCTGAGCAGGAGTAAATAGAAAATGGAGTAAGCACAGGACGTGTAACAATATGCTCTTGTACAGTGGTTCTTAAACTTTTTTGTCTGGCACACCCCCAGAAATACAACTCATTAATATGCCTCCTTCCATAGATGGGATAGCTTCAAGGAATTGTTTGATAGTTTATCACCTCTGAGAAAACACACCAATTCATGTAAGACAAATGGCGATGTTTAGGCTTGGCCAATTTTACATTTGTATTACTACCACTCGAAGAGGCAAAAATTAGACGATGATTCTATTACTTTTAGCTATTAATTTGAACTTTCTGATAGCTTGCTCATTACTTTTCACGTCATTGATTATTGTGACAATAAATATGCTAAAGATCAGGTTCTCATTAATTTGTAATTCTATTTGGGTGTTCATTTTCATAACTTCAGTTCTGCTAAATAAGATGACCTTCCACCTCCATCTGTTCTTCAACACAAAACATTTTGACTGATTTCTTGACTGAGTTCTTGTGCATCAGAAACATGTGTTTTTAACATTATTGACTTTTAGCTTTTCTCTCTCTCATTTTTATCAACGCAGCACCTGATTGTTCTTGAAATTACGTATTCTCCCTTGTTGTCCGTGCAAATCAGATTTTTTTTAAATACACTAACTCAATGATTGATGCTGTTGAGGAGAAATTCTATTACTTACAGAATACTACATCTGCTCAAATGATGGGTTTCAATTAGAAAAAAAGGATAAAAAAAAATTCTCACATCTTATCAAAAGAATTCTCAGGTGGAGGTATTTTCCTTTCTGTAACACTTATCTCTCTTCTTCGCTCTAGGTGTACCTTTCCCCAAAAACTTCCAGCAAGTGTGCAAGAAGATCCTGAGCCGTCTCTTCAGAGTCTTCGTGCATGTTTACATCCATCACTTTGACAGCATCTGCAGTATGGGTGCAGAGGCCCACATCAATACCTGCTACAAGCACTACTACTACTTCATCTCAGAGTTCAACCTCATTGATCACTCTGAACTGGAGCCCCTGGTGAGATGATGGTGTGACCTCAGATGTGTCAGGGTAAAGTGAGAGGGAGCAAGAGAAGGAGGATCAGATAGATGTTTTCTAATAGGAGAGTTGTCGGTATCACTCTCATGACTGTCAGTCTAGCAGAAAATATCACCCATCCTGTCGTGTATAACCCAGCATGCTCGATGAGGCTGAATTTCATCGTTATGTCAGTGTGTTTTCCCTGCAAGTGCACGTGCGGCCCAGGGAAATTTGTGTGTCTCCTCAAGCTGCATGTGCTACGTCATCGCTCAGTCTTACTATGAACATACAACACATGAACTGTGTTCTCCCTAAAATAATAATAAGTTTGCACCTCACCAGTTTTCTATCATGAAAGAAACTCGTAACTGCTTTGTAGAAATTTTTACGGTTTGAAGCAATAGCCCACATAAAAGACGTTTGCTGACTTTGTGCAGTCATAATGAGACAGAGTTTGTATAGTTGTTGCTTTTTTCCAACAAAGGGACCATCATCACATATGAGCTAATGGAGAATGGAGCTCCATGCATCAATAAAAGGCTTCAGTGGTCACAATTATGTTGCTTGGGCTGTGTAATTCCCCCTGCAAAGTGAAATAGGGATGAGAAATTTACGTCAACACACCACAGAAAAGATAAATCTTGTAAACAGACCCTGTTTTTATTGTCCCATTATAGTTGGTCCTATAGGAATAATAGCTTTCTTTCTTACAAAAAGAAATGATGTTCGTCATTTTGAAATTGTACATTGCACTGCATAACTATCATTCATTTCCTCATACAATAAGAAGTGTTAAACATGTCTTTTGTTTTCTTCACCTACAGAAAGAGATGACGGAGAAGATATGCAATTAAACAAAACCACATGGACAAAGGAGTTTACATTTTGAAGTTACCTGAGCCCCGTGAGAAAACACCAGCTTCAAAACACTCAAAACAAAGAACAATTTTACATAAAGTTGCATGAGTGGTTTTCTAAGCATAACTGGGAAGGTCCAATTACGTACCACACTTCTTCAGGTGGTGGCGCTGTACCTTCACACATGTTTTTACTTAAAGTCATTATGGTGCTGTGATGCCATCATTATAGGACTTTGTATTGCTTTATAATAATACATCTCCTGTACTTATCCTTTTTCTTTACTCCTGCATGTATGTCTGACCTTTATATATGTTTTGATATCCAGTGTTGAGTCTTATTTTGATGAATGAAAGTTTGTATTTTATTTGATGTTTTTCTATTTCAAAATTTTTGAAAGACAGAAAAGTTCAGTCGAAAAATGACTAATGACCACGTTTTTTTTCTAATTGAATGCACCTCACCATACAAAATATACACAAACACTGTCATTTCTCTATTTTAATAATGATGTAAACACTGTGTAACAGAGCTAACAGAAAACAGCATATTAACAGTATGAATACCAATGGCAGGTCATATATAGGCCTACATCTTTATTATATATTTGCTTTTAAGGTTTGATCTGCTAGACAGGCTGCAATTTAAACAGTTCCAGGCCAAAGACAGATTTCACCACATAAATGTAGTTTATACATAAATGTAAAATGTTTAACCAAAAAAATACAAATGATGAAATATTGTAGGTATGTGGCGTGAGCCGCACTTCCCCTAGCCAGTACTGATCTGCCAAAACCCTGAGCTCTGACACAAATGTGTAAATAACCGGTCTTGATCATGCACAAAAAATCCCCTCTACGTGGAGTGGGGTGTGGCAGGGAGCAAAGCCAAGTGAAGTAGAAGCGGTAGCCTCATTCTGGACCAATAGGAAAAGGATACATGTATAAAGGGGAGGAGCAAATGTCTGTTTATGTGTTTTCCCGCCCTGTGCGTCACCGGCTGTCTGACTGATGGATCTCAGCTAGCAATGGATGCTTACATCAGCTGGCAGAGGCTTTGACAGACGGGACCTGGCTGGTTTGGACACAGAGTCCAGGTTAGAAGGCTTTTCTTTATTGCATCTATATATTTTTTAACGCTACCTGACCGGTGTCTAAATACAAACTTGCGAATGGAAGTTAAACCGTACAATAGCTAACAGCAGCAGCCAGCTAAAGGCTCTTGCTAGCTAGCTTTGGCTAACGACAATAACAACTTCGGATCGTTCTGTTAACGCTCACTGTAGCTTTTCTAACAGCCTTCTTATAGGTCAATCTTCTATATATTGTTCCCTCTTGATGTTGGTGCCCACATTTTTGTAACAACAGTGCTTATGTTAAGTAACGACGTGGCTATTTTTAGCTGCTGTCTTGGTTGGTTGTAGTTAACCACCGACATTAACACTAAGCTAACCATATAACGTCAGTATCACTTTGAGCTGTCATAACGCTAGATAGTATAGTTACATAAACAGCAATCCAGTGCATTCCCTTACCGTAGCATAACATCTGGCAGGAGGCTTACTAACTTAACAGACAGAACTTGAAGCTTCTGTCACAGCAGTAACCGCAACCAAACCGAAATAAATTGTGACACTAGAGAGTAAAAGAAAGAGGAAATCTCTTGTAGAAATAGTTTTATTGTACATGTCAAGTCACCTCCTGGAGATTGATGGACCTGTGTGGCTTTCATGAATGAATATTTATGTGTCTGCTGACGCAGTTTGTTCCAGACTAGCTGAATATTTGTGATGTACTTTCTCAGTTGGCAGATATGGTGAGGCACAGCGTGATGGCGGAGTTGCAAGCCTTCCAGCACTCTCTCCAGGTAGGAGTTGAACTGTTATTATTGGTGATTTCAAAACCTCTAACTTCCTGAAACATGTTTCATTAGATAAACATCAAGCTGCCAGAAAGTGGCGCACACACTGTGAAGGTTATCTACACTGAAACAGAAGTTTCATCACTCTACATGAGTCATGTACTGTGACTGGTTGTGTGAATGCTTCTGGCAATATCCAGGGAGAGATAAGGCCTGTCGAGGTGTTTCCTGTATTCTCAACAGGCCCCTGTTTTGGCAGGTTGCCAAAGGGGAAGATGGTCAATAAGGTTATAATAGTAGTTATATGATCATTTGTTTACGGTGGTATAATTTTTGCAAAACTATGATTGATCAGTTTTATGTGTTATCTTGCTGGAGAACTTACTCTTTCACTTTTACACTGAAAACAAAGTGGCAGAATTATGTAGTCCTTCTCGAGCTTACTCTACCATACCACCACCTGATCTCTCTGACTGCACTTTCCCTCCCTCTGTGCCCCTCGGCCTGCGTCTGTTACAGGGTAACTCCCTGGCTTTTGGCCAAGTAGGGCAGAGCTACGGGGGGACTCAGGAGAACGGTATCTCCACAGAGGACAGACAGCACCTTTCCCAAGGCCCATCAGGTACAATAGCTTTATTATTCAGAACAGCCTATTACAGTGGCAAAGTCTGTGCTGTTTAAGCTAATTTTCTTCCATATGGATTCCTCTGTTTTACAGCAGATTTTGAGAAAAGCCAGCCAGTGAACATCCCAGATGCAGCTAAAAGAAAGAAGAAGAAAAGAACAAGGGCAACAGACAGCTCCACAGGCACTTTTGATGGTATTGATTTGAATATTATGAGACACATATGGACAAAATAGAAAATGTTAAATTTTTAAATGCATACATCTGTTACACCACTATATTTACTTCTTTTCCAGACCTCTACAAGCTGACAGATGAGGTGCTTGGTCAGGGAGCATATGCTAAGGTTCAAGGATGCATAAGCCTGCAGAATGGGCAGGAGTTTGCTGTGAAGGTGAGTGAGGATATTTTGTAGTCTTTAGTCATTTAAATGTAATTTATACAGTATAGATTGGCTGAGGATGAAAGTTTGTTTACAGTTAAACTAAAACATTAAACATAATTAACATAATGAATAACAAAAAAATACAAGTTTAACAGTGTGAAATCAAAATGTTTTTTTTTTTTACTCAGGCAACTAATAGCGTTCTGTCTGTTTTGGTTTACAAAGATCATAGAAAAAAGTGCAGGACACAGCCGCAGCAGAGTCTTTCGAGAAGTGGAGACACTCTACCAGTGTCAAGGAAACAAGTGAGTGCATTTATTTAATTTAGAAATTAAAAAAATACAAAAAAACAACACAATGAAATGGATTCTAATCAGCTGGAAATATCTTGTTCTAGGAATATTTTGGAATTGATCCAGTTCTTTGAAGACAGCTCATGCTTTTATTTGGTATTTGAAAAGCTGCGTGGAGGTTAGTATAAATGATTATCTCACCAATTATAGTGTCTTCGTACGTATAGCTGTTTCAGATGACTCATCAGTGATTCTCTTGTCTTCCTTCAGGCTCCATTCTCACACACATTCAGAACCGAAAGCACTTTGATGAGCTGGAGGCCAGTAAGGTGGTCAGGGACATTGCCCAAGCACTTGACTTCTTACACACTAAAGGTTGGTCAACATCCCAACAGCTATCCTACCAAAGTCAAAACAGAAAATCTGTGGATTTTTCCTTTTCATTTCATCATGATGACAATGTGTTTTTCTCCAGGCATTGCCCATAGAGACCTTAAGCTGGAGAACATTCTTTGTGAATACACTGATCGGGTAAGTGGCCATTAAAGGACAGGAAGCTTTCAGAAGGACACTGGTTACTCCTAAAGCTGTAGAGTATAACATTATGAAAATGTTTTTCCTATATCTTTCTTCTCAGGTGTCACCAGTGAAGATCTGTGATTTTGACTTGGGAAGTGGAGTGAAGCTCAGCAGTGCCTGTACACCCATAACGACTCCAGAGCTCACCACACCGGTAACAGTCTACTTTTGAATTCATTGCATACACACGAACAGAATCAGTATGATGGATAACAGTTACTTTACTCCTTTTAATTTTTGCCCTCTCTTAGTGTGGCTCAGCTGAGTACATGGCTCCAGAAGTAGTGGAGGTGTTCACTGATGAAGCCTCCTTCTATGACAAGCGCTGTGACCTTTGGAGCCTTGGGGTCATTCTGTACATCCTGCTGAGCGGAAGCCCCCCCTTCATAGGCCACTGTGGCACCGACTGCGGCTGGGATCGGGGAGAAACCTGCAGAACCTGCCAGGTATGCTTGCCCAATCAGTCTCTGAAGTCAGTCACTGTCGTTATCTCTTTACACAGCCATAAGTGTTTACTTCCCACGGTGTTCACAGAACAAAGGTACAGTATGCAACAAGCCTTGACATGTGTTGTAAAAACCTCTCTTAAGCCCCTTTTTCCACTGGTCAAAAAATCAGCTAAGACTCGCTAACATCAGGCTTTTGTCGGCAATGAAAAACAGTCGGCATTCACACCTGGGTCAAATGACTTTGCAGTAGACGCGGGTATTTATTGGCTCTGGCTCTGATCAGCATTGATGTAAACACAGCACCCGAGTGAACCTGCTCATTTTCGACCCTTTTCCTGCTGTGGTGTCTTTCAGAGCACAGACTCTGTAAACACGCATGTCACCTGCCCAGCATGGTGCTGTTAAACCAGTAACACTACAGCTACACTGCACTCAGGGATGAAAGAGTGAGCTGCAGCCGCAAAATAAGTTTTGAAAACACACAATAACCGGCTGAAGCGTCTCACACAGAGGCTTTGACGCTGATACAGGAGCAACAACCCAGGGATGAGACGTGACAGATCCGTTTTAGCAGTTTGTTCAGCGACTGGTAGTTAACTTTTTCTCCCCTGCGTCTATGTGTGTGCTTTGTAAGTGCATGTGATGACATCGCTCCTTACAGTTGTTTGTGTCCTTAGTCCAAACAGGAAGACAAACTCTCTTAACTTATACTACATGGTATTAGTTCTTTCTTTCATTACTAGGATTACTACTTGCTCACTTTGGTACTTAAGACTCAGCTCTTTGATGGGTGTGTTCACATCCGGAGCTGTCACCAGCAAATTTCCTCCAAAAACACTGAGTGATGTATGCTTCATTTTTTAAATGGCATTCACCTATAGGCAGACTAACATTAGACCACATTTTTGTGTGGAGAGTGTCTCCTCTGTTTCACCACAAATAAATTAGAAAAGCACTGACAGCTGAGCAGTTTCACAGGATACTGTGTAATCCTCTCTCCTCAGAGTAACCTGTTTGAGAGCATCCAGCAGGGCAAATATGAGTTTCCAGACAAGGACTGGGCTCACATCACAGCGGGGGCCAAGGATCTCATATCCAAGCTGTTGGTTCGGGATGCCACCCTGCGCCTCAGTGCTGCTCAGGTCCTCAAGCACCCCTGGGTGCAGGGGGTGGGTATCGTTACATCTGTGCACTAGAATAACTGATTTGTTCTTGGTACTTTAATCATGTCTAATACAAGACCACAGTAATTCTTCCAGTGTTATTTCTATTTTATTTCAACGTGTGATTTCAGGTAAATTACTCCCTTTCTTTTTTTTATTACAGAATGCTCCAGAGAGAGGTCTTCCAACTCCTCATGTCCTACAGAGGTATGACTGAGAGTTTAGAAAGTCAAGTCAAAAGTATTATGAAGTTAATGAGGTGCTTCAAACAAAATTAGAGAATGTTGAGATAAGTAAATTCAGATTACAGCAAAAGCGCATTTTGGTATTGTGCCCTGGCGCCCCTGTGGCAAACTTGGAAATGAGACAGAATACATTATCATACATTATAGGTTGGGGTGTTAGAGGTTGTGACAGTCATGGCCAATCACATTCACTTCTTTCATCCCCTTTAAACATGGGGTCTCCCCATCATGACGCACGGACAGTTTTTGAAACCTAAAGAGAGAGTTTGCAGAGTTTGAAATATGAATTCACCTATGAATTCATTTTGAACATGATGATCCTATGGTCATCCTTCCTTGCGTAATGGTGTGCGATTTTTATTTGTCATCACAATGATTTATAACCATCTGCCCTGCATCTAGTACCACTACATGAACATAGAATTAAAAAATGCAGTGTAGTTTTCTTGTTGCATTTCTTAATTTCTGAAATAATCTTGATAGTTTCACTTAGTTCAATTTGTTCATACATATAAAAAAAAATCTGACAATCTGAGGAAGCTTGCCTGCTTAATCTGCATATTGTGACATGAACATGGTCCTGGGAATGGTCCACAAAAAATGTAGGATTATTAACAGGCACACACCTATTACATAACTTGACCATCAGCCCCACCATCTTTTTTCATTTTGTTTATAGACATAAAACCCATATGGTTAATTTTAATGTATCGGTGGTAGCGCCCATGTTCATCAAATAAAAAACGAATTTGTAAAATCTACTTATCAATACATAGTTGGAGGCTACAATTATAAACTGAAAGTGTCTGCTCCATGCTGCAGCAGAGCGGAGTGATAAGAGGAGAGCTGAATGACAAGACAATGGTGGAGCATTTGTTGTCAAAGTGAAAAGCAAATGCACCAATTTGACAATATACCGGATTTAAGCCCAATGTCAAAGGAGAGCGTTAACGAGAAAATCTGCAACGAACAGCGAGTCACCAAGATGCTAAACTGTTGAGGTCGTGCTGACACGAAAATAGAACTCCATGTGGTTGGTTGGTCAACTTTGTCTCAAATCCTCCTCTGTCTCCTCTGTTCTTTCAGGAACAGCAGCACCAAAGACCTGACCCAGTTTGCAGCAGAAGCCATTGCCTTTAACCGGCAGCTATCCCAGCACGACGAGCAGCAGGAAGACGTCGCAGTGGTCGTTTGCTCCATGAGGCTCTCTCCTCCTTCCAACTCCAGACTGGCTCGTAGACGGGCGCAGTCCAATGCCCTGCGCACCAGGGACTTTGCACCCGCTTCAGACGACCTTGCAGCCTGAAGGACCAGTACAAGCCCCCTTCGTCATGTTCTCTGGCTGATTTTAACCTCTACCTGCCCCTTCTGTGTGAGTGTGTGTGAGTGTGTGTGTGTTTTGTTTTGACAGGGAGCCTTGTAGGATACAGACACATGTCATCAGAAGTGACTAACTGTTCCTGGTGTTAAAGCTCTTTCCCATGGCCAGTAATCTTATCACGTAGACAAGAGTTCGAGCACCAAAGGGACATTTTATCCTCGGCTACCACCTTTTAATTGAAAACGTAGTTGAAACTCCTGAGATTTGTCCAGGAGTCATTTTAAGCTGCCTCAGTTTTAAACAAGGACTTTTTCATTTGTGAATAGCTTTGGGTTTTAGAAATTCACACGTAGTGTATGTATGATCACCCCAAAACAGCAGAAACCGCTCTTAATGCCAGCAATTTATATTCCAATATCTAGTCAGTACATATCATAATCACAGCATTACCTAGGTCCAGCGCAGTAATGCAGCTGTTGCTGTCCTAATGCAATATTATGTAATTCTAATAGCTTTTATTTTTCTTGTTGTCCAACTGTGAATTAATTGATATTTTATTTAAATGCTTATTGCTTCTCAGTCACTGGAGGAAAGGGATGATCTGTCTTTAATTTTTTAAGCATGTATGTGTATGTGATTGGATGTGTGTGGATGTAGTTGTTTAGATGATAAAAATGGATGACAGTTAGAGGAGACTAGGGCTTTTTTTTTCCATTTTACCTGCATATTTAAGTCTTGTCTTGTCTGGTGTTTTAAAGAGCATAGACAGCTTAGAGAACGTGCAGGAATCTGAATGGATATATAATGCAGTTAGAGAATACACTCTGATCAAACTGTTTATTTCTTTTCATTTCTAGCATTCTTAGCAACACAAGCTACCTGTAGCACAGATGTACTTTAAAATAAGTCACTTATTTATTTTAAAGGGAAAATATTGAATCATAAATTCACATTGTTGAACCAAACTGATGGTCCAACAATGTGAATTTGACACCTGCAGTAGAGATTTATATTTAAAGAGGCTTTAACGACTTTTTATCCTCATTAGAGTCCACAACATTACCTCAGGCTTTTTTTTTTTTGCACCACGTTTTGTACTGTTAAAAAAAAAAAAAAGAAAGAAAGAAAAGAAAGAAACACCACCCCAAAAAGACTTGCTTTAGTTGCTAATTAGGTGTCTTATTAATTTGATATCACTGAGTGTTTTCAGTCAGAATGAAATGTGAGAATTTGAATTGTTTCAGGTGGTATGTACAGTAGGTGAAGAGACTGAGAGCGGTTTTGTGAATTGTTGATGTTACGCGATAGTGAAATTGACAGAGGATTCCATACTGGGGTTGAAGGGATTTATTTTTATACAAGTATTTGTATATTGTTCAGTTTTGTATTTTGGTTCTGTGACTGTGCCTATTGAAAGAATGATGGACTAACTAAGCTAAAACTTCTCTTTGATTTTCTTAGGTCCATCAATTTGCTGATTTTTATCCTTTTTTTTATATAAAAGAAATAGTTTTACTTTTTTTTTAATTTGTTTTATTCTTTGAGGACCCAGTCTGTGTTTGAATGGGGGTCACAGTGACAGTCTATCACTTCTATTAACCCTAACTGTTAATTTTATGTGTTGCCCTCTAAACAACATGTCCCCTGATTTCACACTGTTGCCATGGACACCCCATCCCTATAGCAACTAAGGGACTTCATAGGCTGGCAGGAACTGACAGATTTGCTCAGAGCGAATACACCCATTAGGAAACAACCACTCTCTATGGTAAAGCCCCCTCACTCCCATTAGAAATCATAAAAGCTGTTTGTTTCCCCACATCAACTTGTAATGTCATGAAATGAGAATCAGTGATTTGTATGCAATTATGGAGTCCCATTGAAATGTGTCTCTTATGGGGTCTTATGCATAGAGCGCTCAGTCCAGAGCGTATTTTCACTGGTATGCTGTGTTCTCAATAAAAAGATCCTTTACACCTTCTCTTGTCTGAACTGTGTGATGCAACGTAATTAGTTCATTTGTTACTGATACACTGCAAGATCTCATTCAGGAGTAAATGTGGTTTAGTTGTGCAGTTTTCAGTCGGTGAAGGTCGTTATGTACTGTATGATGACGGAGAGGATGGTGAGGGCACAGGAAGGGGGTGTGATTAACCTGCCCACACACTGACCTGATAACATCGCTCTGACAGAGGCTGTGTCCTCGTTGCTTTAAAAGCAGAGGACTGGAGGAGTATGTGTACATGGCATCTGGCTGCTGATAACCTGAATGCTTTAAAGAGAGGCCTAGATGGTATAACAATAATACTTTTATTATAATTTTAATGGTGGCTTAAAGTAAAAATAAAACAAGAAGCAGAAGTGAAATTGACTCATCCTGGATCCTCCTTGCCGATTTCTCAGATCATCCCCCGTGTGTCACATGTTGATGACAAAACTTAAACCACTTCACTGGCCGGTTTGATTGGACCGGTGGTTTCAAACAGCTCTATAGCGCCTCTAGTGGCTCATCTTCATTACAACATGTGGTGTGTGAGCAGCGGCAGTTTCACTCTACTATTCACCTGCTGGAGGGAGAGAGACCACCTCCAACTCCTGCCACTCCGGCACGACGTGACGGACGGGGGAGAGACGGCGAAACACTTGACTGAATTATGCGTCTGAGCTAATGTAAGTGACACTGAGAGCACATCGTCATAATGTCGCGGCAGAGTCGTTTCCAGGTTTCCCGTGCGAGTCTGGAAGCAGGAAAATGTGATTTTAGAGTCGCTTCTGTTTTGCTTCATAATGAGAGTGTTATCACGAGGAATAGTGCTTGCATTATGTGTTCTGCCTTTGCTGTAAATTTGTAGAGGAAATGAATTTATCCATGTTTTTATCTTTTAAAAAAATCATATAAATTACTTTTGAATTAAATGTTTCCAGAGTTATTTCCTCCTCTTTAGCTACTTCACCTCCATCCCTCTCTCTCAGGTGATGAGTTCAGTGATCAGCAGGTCATCTGTTCTCCAGCTTCTCTGGGTCTCACAGAGCTCTCCATGAGACATGGTGCTACCTGAAAAAACCTCCAGACCTTCTGCTCAGAAGAAGGTCCCCAAGCAGCGCGCTCTGTGGCACCAGAGCCTGCCCTCCCCGGCCCTGTGCTGCGCCTGCGGCCTGTGCATCATGCTGGCTGGCATTAACATCACCCTGGTGGGAGCGTTCGCCTTTGGCACCTTCATCCCTACTGGCAACCCTCCAATCATCATAGGTCCTCTTCTCCTATTGATTGCCCTGGCTTTCTTCACAGCCTGCTGTGTGGTCAGCAGGAGACCCCCGGCCCACATGGCCCGCAAGGCTAAAGGGGGTGAGAAGTGGGGGCTGATGCGGATGGGGACAGCAGCGTTTGAGATGGAGACGAGTGAGCACACGCTGCAGGACACTACGGCTGTTCAGCTCAGCCCCACCAGCTCCCGCAACTCCTCTCACAAGTCCAGCTCCAGCCATGGGGGCGACGCTCCGCCTGCCTGCCAGGATGGAGCCAGGGAGCTGCCCATGTCAGAGATGTGTGACACAGGTGATAACCCCACCTTGACCTCTGACAGCAAGGACAACACTCATGCAGAGATGCTGCCTGCTCACAAGACTTCCTCTACGTAGCTTGGCTGTCCCCTTGCTGTTTGAGTGTCTGGAGTGTTTTGCGGTTTACTAGATGGAAGTGTCTCGTATGATTGACAGGACTGATTGGCATTTTCAAATATAAGGCTGCAAATAAAATATCCTGATGAAAGGCCAGCAGACTAAGTCTGTTGTCTGTATTGTGCAAAACCCGCCTGAGGGTAACTTATTCAGTGTGTTGTTGAATGCTTATTGCTCATCCCCAGGATGTATATTAATTTGCCAGGAACAGAAACAGGAACCGGAGATGATACCTTAATCCAAGTGCCTGTTTGTGTGCTTCTTGTTGTATAAAACATCCAGTTAAGGCCGATTATCCTGCATTCATGTCGTATGGATCAACTGTGGTTAGTGCTTGTCACTGTATGTGGTGGGAAAGAAGATGAGTGTGTCCTGCCAAGCTTCTTCTCTGAGTCATGAAACTGCTCCTTTGACAGAAGTGCTATTATTTATTTATTTTCTTTTTAATGCTTGCATCAGCCGCAGTGAGTGAGCGTGTGTAACTTTGAGCTGTGTTAAGATGGATATTCAGGAACAAATTAGTGTTATACCTTCAGTGAATTTGTTTGTCATGTTGTAGTGCCATGATTATAAGATTAAGACAGATGTTAATACATGCTTGGGACGTCTATACATTTTATAAATAACGCTGAAATTTTGCTTGATTGTAGGTTACTGTCTGTGGTGTGGATCTATTGAAAAAAAAAAAAACTCTGATTGACTGATCCTTTGTGTATCATCCATAAAAACAAAGCCATAAAAGACACAACTGTACACACAGTGGCGGCTGAAAAACGAAGGTGTGCAGGTTGTGAAGATAACTCATCCGTTATCTGAGAAGAGCCAGCGGCGGCAGTGCAAACAGCTCCTCCCTAACATGTTGCCCATCACTTGGCATCGGACCCAACAGCTGCTGGCAAAGGCGACCGTCCTGTTTACTCATCATTGTACATCTGCCGTCCACAAACACAGCAAGACACACAGTGTGATCAGATCCCCGCACACAACTCAACCACTGGAAAAGATAACAGAACAGCCGCCGCCTGCTGTTGTAACACTCTTTTTTTTTGTGTGTGTGTGTGGATCAAGCTTTATGAATAGCAGGCGGCGTGGGTGTCTGTAGTTACCCAGTGAGGCAGAAGTACAACCGCTTGTGTTTCTATAAAGAGGATGACATGTCTTGGCAACCTGTAGTCATTTTACTAAACTAGTAATGAGGTCATGTTGCTCTGATTGTGTGCAGGATGGCTCAGTGAAATTGATTTAGAGCAGAGTTGCTTTAACTGTGAGCAGGTAACTGAGCAGATTTTATACCACAATAAGCTCACACTGTTTTCCTTCCTGCTCTCCTTCTCTCCTTTTTTTCTTTTTTTCCCCATTATTAACTCCCACTTTGAGTGTAAATTTCACTTAAAGATATATGAAGGATTTCACCTCTCATTGGTGATACATATTCACCCAAAGGAACCAACCTGTCATTATCTTTAGTCTTTCTTGCATCAAATGATACAATTTACACACCGACAATGCTTCATATAATAACTAAGTGTGATATTTTTTTTTAGGTTATTGTCAGAAGGAAAAACAAGTCCAATAATAATGACACATTTGCAAAACATCTGTTCATTTCATTAATTCAGGATTTCAGTGTTTACATATAACAGACATGACAGTGTCAGCGATAGAGTTCATAATTGATGACATTTTACTTAATTAAATGATCTCAATACTTCCTCCACAACTGCACCTCTGCAGAGAAAATTCTTTAAGTCAAATATGAAATATTAGAGAAAGTATCTCAGGGTTTTCCAGGCAAAAAGAAAACTTCCCATGCACAATAACGAAAAGGCACCTGTGAAAATGGATTATGATGGAAAGCAGAACAGGTCATTGCAGACCAAACTGAGGTGCTGACCCCTGTCCCTGCCTGTTCCCCGGTGCATGCAGACTCTCTGTGGGGAATCCTTTCTCTGCACCAACACCAACAGACACGCTGCTGTGACAATGACCCAGCAGGTTTGTGCTCACCACAACACAACCAAAAGAAAAGATAACAGAGGCTATCTTTGTCAGTGAAGTGGGTAAGTTCACCATTTTTCGGCAGATTGAGCGTTATGAACGGGTTCACATAAATGTCTGTATCCAGCGAGTCAAAAAAATTAATCGGCACAGGCTATGTCTTGGAAACATGAATAGATTTTACCATAACAGTAACAAAGTCATGATGCACTGAGCAATGTCAGAGGAAATCCAATTAATGATAATGTTGCTCTTCAGATTACCAACAGCGAATACTGTCTTTCATAATTGATAAAAACATAAAATTGCTGTAATTTGCAAAGAAATCTTTATCTCGCTCTAACCCACTCATTAAAGTAATGATTGGTAAATGTAATAATGTTGATAGTGAGGCTGAAGAACGTTCGTGATCACATAAGTGTCAGTGGGAGCTGAATGGGAGCTGGCTGAGACTGTTACTTTTACGCAAATAGCTCCCATTGGAGAGAGGTGTTCAGTGTGGGTACAATGAACTAGAATCACATGCAATAGTTCAATAAATGATTATTTGTATAGCTTCTTCCTGTGACTTCAAAGACAAAATTATCCCAAAAGAATTCAGCTCCATTGACAGATGGACCCCAACACTCAGTCTTATGACTCCACCTTGTGGAGAGAAGACAGGAGGCCTCGTTAGAGCAACATGACTGATGAAGGAATCCTCTAAAAGCAATCACTCCTCCTGCAGCCTGCTGCTTCAGAAGAAGAAACCAATTAAAACCAAGACAAAAATGTTGCTACTTTACTCTTGTATCATCCCTTAGTTTCTTCTCATTTTGAGTATTTGCACTGATTATAAACCATTTTTGCAACAGTTTTCTTTTAGCTGACCTATAATCACTACTGACACGGCAGGAAAGTTGACTCAACTTTACTCTGCTCTCTTAGCAGGACATGTGCACAGAGCACACACACCTGTCACATTCACACCTGTTCCCCTGCAAACAATGGCAGGTGAAATTATATAATAAACCCAATTAAGCAATATTAATCAATATAATAAACTCAAATAATATTGCACCACTTAATATACAACACAAATTAATATGGTAGACTATAATTAAAATAATCCAAATGTGTACAACAATTAAGGTTACACTATCAAAAAGTCAATTTATCAGTTTATTTAAACAACAGGACAAGATGATGCGTTTCAGAGTTTCCAACACTGCATTTTAGTCACTAGAGGGCAGTGTCGCCATTCACACCGTCTTTCTGAGCTAGCGGAAGACGCTCGTGCTCATTTTCGAGGCAAGTAAAGTAAATTTAGCGGGTTTGTTTTGATTGAGTCTTTTTGCGTTGATGGGACGTTGATTTAGACTGCGTTGATTTCAGCTAACTGCAGTTACCGTTTACCGTCGACTTTACAATGTGTTTCATTGTGACTTCACTCGGCCGCCCGGTCTCCACTCTGCGGGAAGAGTCTGGCACTAGAAGGTTTTATCTACTGAAGAGGTAAATTGTCTCTGCGCTCACCTCAAAGCACATACAAGATGATGTTGTGCCGTCACCACTAGTTTGACCAGTACGCAGATTAAACAGGTGTGATGTGAAAACTTGAAACATCCTGCGCACAAACACTGAGAATTGACTTTTCAGTGACATCTTCCATCCAGTAATTCAACTTTGAAATAAAGAAAAAAAAGGTGTACATATTCATAAATTGTGGATTTTTTTTATTGAGGGAGATGGAGGAATTAGAAATTAGAATTATTAAGTGAATGAAAAACGAACAAACATCAGACACAAAATATCATTAAAGGGAAGTATTTCTTTCGTCTGGATGAATCTCTTTAAAAAAAAAAAGAAAAAAAAAGAAAAGCCTATTGTGGTTGATCACTATTAACTTACATGTCTTAATTGGAATATTTTAATGAAACAAATAAAAAGCATTTACAAATAAATATGTAAAATGGAATTAAATTCTCATCATTACTGATCAGCACCATAATTTATGTTTAAGTTACCTGCTTTATCAGCAAGTTTCTTGATGTTCATGTTTCTAAACTCTTTAAAGCAGAGTAAGTTTAATTTATTCCCTTATTTTTTTGTTGGTTGGATGAGTCACAATTTATACTCTCTCCCATCCAAAGTGAACAGCGCTCGTTAGAGGCCGTGCCCAGCTGCGCTTCACCGTCCTTGGGCCTCCTCCTGCCTGAAGCTCATTGCATATCCGAGGGATGCGGGCAGGAACCACAGCCAGGTCATCTCTGAACCTCCGCTTGAAAAACACATTTCCCACAGGTAATACACCACATTCCCAGATAACTAGAAGATAGAACAATAGCAAGGTTATGGTGTCTTTCACCTCGTCTGTGAACATAATCATCACCGAGGTGAGTGACCCCTTGTGTTTCACACACACTGAACTTCCTATGCGCAGGCTCGGCACGTGTACCGTTTGCTCCTGCGTCTTGTAGAAGCCATTTGTCTTTCCATCCCTCCTCAGTTGTTGGGTAGAACAGGCATTTAATATCCCACCTCCTGAAATGAAGTGCCATTAATTTTATCCTTCTTTTCAGTTTGCAAAGTGTCCCTCCAAAACAGCAGCCGGCTCGATCTAATTCCTAATGACTGTTGTGAGTGCTGACTCGGCTATTGTAAAACAAATGATATCTGTGTCCTGTTGGAATAATCCTAATCTATTTCAATGGAAGGGGCCGTATTAAAATGACAAAAGGGGGAGGATATTTCCATTTTATGATAAATGTGCAAATGTCCAACAAAGCTGAATCAGACACCATATTTTAATGGCCTGATTGCTCGTTCATTTCTCGCCTCATTCTCTAGCAGCCTTGCTCCCTCCTTTTTAATGCGGAGCTGGTCATATTTTGTCCCAGATTAGTATAGACGCCGGCTGACAGTTGCCTCTGCTCAAGGTATTTAGCAGACATAATTCATTCATAGATCTAGAAGTGCTCCTATTTGTCATCCCCATTTTTTATGCTCAGTCTCTCCACCGTCGCTCATTCCTCTGGGTGGTGGTGGTGGTGTGCGTGTGTGCGTGTGTCCGCGTGTGTGTGTGTGTGTGTGTGTATGTGTATGTGTCAGGGGAGATGAGGGCCCGGGCAGTTTTCAGCTGATGCATTAGCTGGCATATGCAAGCAATGAATTATCAAGGAGGAAAAGGAGTCAATTATCCACTCCTAAAGAGGGGCCGGGCCTGTGTGGCCTAGGGGCCCCTTTCCATATTTACCAAATCATTTCACAAAAAGGTACGTTGGGAGACCTGGGGAGGAGACAGTGAGCAGACTACACGCGCACACACACGCACACGCACACACGCACACACGCGCACACATTCATTTTTGACCCTTCTCCGAGCTCAACTTTGCACCTTCTCATCGCTTTCCCTCCTGCACATGCTCAGTGCAGCCTCCTCGGTTAACAAGGACGGGCGGTGACGTTTTGGATCCTTTTGGTAATAATCCATTTTATACACACCAACTCCTCAAACTGATTTCGGCTGAGCCCGAATAGCCACGCCATGACCGTCAGCCATTTTGCCATGTCCCAATTCTCTCCCCTGACTCCCCTCGAATCAAAATGGGGCCCTGATTGACTGTGCCGCTCTGACTAATAGAGTGGATATGGTAAATGAAATACCCGGCACTTTCATTCCAAAGTCTCTTACCCCCTGTGTCCCCAGTCACTTTGCCATGACATATTTTCAGAGATTGAGCGTTCTATCCTGTTTTTGATGAGGACAGGCTCAGACGAGGTGCACGCGGCGGTGACGGTGATGCCTCAGAGCAGCCGGGACCCTCGGACATGGACGGCCGAGCTGACGGGGCCTCTGGTGACTGACGGGGCTGACACTTAGGGAAATGAGGTCATTAGACAGCATTATGAGTGGGCTGATAGCTCGGTAATGGGTTTTAACTTTGGAATTTAACACAGAAGCCCATCGGGGATGGGTTTGATGTGCAGGCAGACAGGTGGGTTCCTCCAGAATAAAGAAGGCAACTCTCACGGGCATCAGGGGGGGAACGGGCTTGTTTAAGGCAGGGGGAAAAAAGGGACGAGGAAAAGGAGAGAACGGTGGAAAGAGGATGGGAGACGTTCTAAAAATAAAGCACATCAGACGGTGATCCTCTTTTAACACGAGGAAAATCAAGAACAGCAGATGAGTGACTTCTGTTTTTGGTCCTGCCCTTCACTTTGGGCTCGCTGAAAGAAGTTTGCTCTCTTTGGTTTTGACTGTTTGACTGAAGAATAGTCTCCTCCGTCCAGATGATTGTTCCTCCAAACTGTTTTAATCTGTTATGGCTCAAACGCAGAAAGTACCGATTCCTAAAACAATGAACATTTTCACATCCTTTGTTGTGTTTTGGAAGGTTTATAATTTTGCACGCTGTATGCACACAGCTTCCAAGCTGCCTTGAGTCTTAAGAAAGGGCGTCTAAATTTAGCGCATAACGATAAACTCTTAAGTTATAAGACATAGGCTAATGCGTAAGGGTGTTAAAACCAGTGGGATAGTTTAGTGGAGATTAAGGGACGTATCAAAGACTTGTGTAAAGCTCCATCAAGAGCTGTGCGGTTGTTTGGTGGGCATCTGCACATGCTTTTTTTTTTTTTTAAAAAGAAGGGGGGCAGGAGCGGCTCACAGAGCTTTGGCAGCCAGTGAGTGACTGATAATGTCTCAACATCACTCCCATTACTCCTTTTGGCTGTGCTGTGAAAACGAATGGTCCACTTTACTGCTGCCGTGGACCTGGCGAGTTCCGTTCAGGAGGAAGATTTAGGGGGGCATTATGGTCGTCCAGCGGAGGGCAGGACAACTCACAGGAGAGGATGAAATGGATGAGGTGGGGTAGAACGATGGCAGCAGTTTCATTCATTCCCCTGACTTGGTTTGGGGAGGGATGAATCACGCTCGGCCTCTGTGAGAGGGTTATGGAGGGAAAAAGAAGGTCAGGTTTCTATGGCAGGATTTTTCAGTGGAGCAGATGAGGAGGGTTGGCAATACAAATCAAGTCAAGAAGCCTCACAATGTGTTTCGGCACCGTGTCCTGCAGGCATCTCTTTCACGGCCCTCCGGAGAGTACACACCCAATTCAACCTCATCAGAACAGTCCGACTGGTCAAGAAGTGATTTCTGGTTTATTAGAAGTAGACTGTGTAGAGTGTGTGTGTGTGTGTGTGTGTGTGTGTGTGCGCGCGCGTGTGTGTGTGCGTGTGTGTGTGTACTAGTGGCAATCCCATTTCTGTTCATGTCGAAAGTGTTAAGTATCTTTCACGAACCGCCACTGCTTTAATCAGCATCTGTCAGGGAATTCATTATGCCACTTTCATTGGCTCAAGTGAACATAAAGCCTTTCTTCAGAGTTGTGAAAAAGCCTGAAAAATAACAGCCCCTTTCATTACCAGAGGTGTGGATGATCGCTGCAGCGGGTTTAAGTGACAGGTAAATTGCAGGTTAAGTGGAGAACACAGTCTTTTAACAAGAGACTCCAGGCTCCTGCAAATCCTCCTTAGTCTTTAATCTGAATACAAAAGGCAGGGGCGGGGGGATTAAATCTGACCCCTCAATGTTCTGTTTGTTCCAGATTCCACTCGAGGGCCTGCTGTAGCCAGCAGAAGAGTCCCAGGTTTGCATTTCCCTTTGTGCCATGTGGCGGCATTTAAAAACAACACCGTCCACAATGCTGTCTCTTCACTGGCTAACTTGCCCAGGACAAAGGAGGGCCTGGAGTCACCGGCTTCTCCTCTCACATCCGCACTTATCAAGCTTTAGCGTAAGATGTAGTTTGAATTCTCTTAAAAGCGACTGTTTATTTAATTGTGGATGAAACGCCATAACGCAGCATCATTACAGTTCTGTGATGTGGAGAAAAAACAAATCCTTCTTTATTTAGCAGCAACGACGGTTAGAAAGAGGAGAAGGGGCCGGGGTGAGGCAGGCGGTTAGGGCTTGCCGAGAGAAAGGCGCTTTGGGTTGTCAACGTTTTAGAGGCTTAGAGTCAAACCTATCCGGGCTCAGGAGAGAGGAGTCTGGGTGTTAGGCAGGCAGAATGACTCCTGATAGAAGGAGTTTGCGGCTCAAGTCGAGAGGAATCGTCTTGGCTCCCGGATGAGGCGAGGACTAATTGATTCTCTGAAGTTTCCTGTCGCAGAGCCCGATTACAGGTATGACCGGATTAAAAAAGGAGAGGGGAAAAAAACAAGGGATCTGGAGGAGGGAAATGGTAAAAATCAAAGAGAAAAGAAGATGAGGGCTGCCATAGACGGATCAGCATCGCTTATACGCATTGATGTGCTTGCTTTTGTGTGCGTTTTGTTTGTGTGTGTGTGTGTGTGTGTGTGTGTGTGTGTGTGTGTGTGTGTGTGTGTGTGTGTGTGTGTGTGTGTGTGTGTGTGTGTGTGTGTGTATACACACGCCGGTGCAGCTGTGTTTGATCTCTATACTCAGTGGCAATCATCAGGTCACATTGCAAGGCCCCTTTCTCCAGCGTGTTGCACAGGAGCACATTGTGTTGTAGCAGCATGCTTCCCCTAATCACTCACTTCTGGTTAACACGTCTCAAAGCCAGAGGCATGTGTCTCGCCTGCCCATAACAGTCCATGACAAGATTGAGTACTGAGGCATGTGGGAGCCATAGTGAGGCGGGCTCGAAGAGAGAAGCCTCCAGGAGAAGGAGAGTTAGGGCGCATATCTAGACCTAAGCTGTCATGCGTGCGGCTGTAATGGCTTGTTTAGTGGCAAAGTCCAATCTAGGGCCCCAGAGAGCCATTATTCCTGGACTATCGATCGGGCCCTACGGCCACCACAGCTCGGGCCCCTGTCCCTGATCCTGTTCAGTAATAAGCGTACTCATGTCAAGGTGGTAATTATCATTGATCTGTAGCCGCTGTGACAGGGCAGCGGCCCCTTGCCATGATTCATACCCGGCGTGGGGCTACTGGACTTGAGGCACAAAATCACCAGTCTCATAGTCGCATGCAGCTTCTGGTGGCACTGCCATGCCCGCTCCTGGAAACAAAAGAGTTAGGAGATGGATTTCTGTTTTTTGGGCTTTCTGCTGATACTTTCTGGGTGGCTGTTTTGAACAAGGCTAATTACCAGCATGAAGTCTTGCTTGGCATGTTGCCCAAGAACTCTAAAATCCTTAGGACTCGCTCTGTTCTCTTCTTAATAAAGTAGCCTGCAGAAAGTTGAATAAACTTTCTTTATATAGGTGTGTTGGTTCTCATCCATTGTTGCTGATGTTATTTCTCTCCTCTTGCTGTCCTTCCCCTGCGTTGGTCAGGATGCCCCCCACCTCTCCTCGGGTTATAAGCAGGGAGATCTATCACTGTTGATCTGCCTCTGTGTGGTAACCTGCGGCCGACTTGGAAGAGCAAAGCACAGTGTGCAGGGACACGCTGTTATTGTGCGAGCTTCATGACTATGTTAGCATTGTACTTACAAAGTAGTCGTGAGTATATCACAATATATGTGCATCTGTGTTGACTTTTTAATGTCCGCACGGTCAGTTTTTAGCAATGCCAGCTGCACGGCTCCTGGGGAAGGACGTCTTTGTTCAGACTGAAATGTCTCAACAATTCATGGCCCCCAGAGGATAAAACCTATTGACTTTGACTATCCCCTATCTTTTCTTGTAGCACCACAATGAGGTTGACATTTTTGGTTTGTAGTGAAATTTAAGTAGTAGATGGATTGTTATGAAATTTGGTAGGCTACGGATATTTGTGCTTCCCAGAAGGTCTAATGACTTTGTGTATCTCCTTACATTTCCTCTAGCACCACCTTGAGGTTCACTTTTTTGTGTTTGATGGAAATATCCATATATAACAACTACTGGATGCACTGACATGAAATGTAGTAGGCTACAGACACACAGCCCCCTCGGAATGAAGTTTAATAACTTTGGTGATCCCCTGATATTATCTGCTTCATCGTCACATTAAAACTTTTACATGTCCAATAGCAAATTCCTGAAAACTAAAGACAGTCCCATCAGCCTCAGGTCTACTTTGTGTTTAGTGCTTAACTGGTTAATGTTATCATGCTAACACCCTCAACTAAACGGTGAACATGGTAAACACTATACCTGTTAAAAAGGGGCATATTAGCATTGACATTGTAAGCATGTTAGCATGCTGACATTAGCGCCGTTAGCACAGTCTCACAGAGACTCTTAGTGTTGTTTATCTCTATTTCCTTGACTTTCAAATGTAGCCACTCACAGTCTACAGAACTATACAGTCCACTGTACATTGTAGTTCTGCAAAACTTTATCAGCTCAGTTTTCACAGGCTATCTCTGATTGAATCTAATTGAACTACATGCTCATGGTAAACCCCCCCCACCACCACCACCACCACCACTTGTATTGGAGTGAGAGAGATGGGAGAAGACAGCGAAACAGAGAGAGTCAGATAGGTAGCAGAGAGACCGACAGTCACACAGAGAAAAAGAGAGATGGTGGGGGTTTCAAGGCAGGCAATCAGTTTTCTTTTTGTGAGCGCTGGAGCGGGACTCGTGTCACCTGCAGACCAAACCCCATCTCCTCTGATTAAGTCCTCTGAAATATTCCATTTGTCAGTGTCACGGCCCTGGCGTGTTGCCGCGGCGAGCAGCCAGCCGTGTCTGTTGACTGTGTCATTCTCCAATTTACATCAGACACTGACAACATCATCATGTCCCTAATGTCCCCTTGGCTTGCTCTTGCTCAACCTTTTGCTTTTTTTTTTTTCTTTCTCTGATGCACCATCAGCCTGTCTGCGCCCTCTGTATCGCAGCTGCACAAGAACCATTAGTTGTTTGTGTGGATCCACCTGCGCAGAGTGAAGCCCAAACTGTTTGGATGAATCTGGGGGTCTGGGGACTATCACTCTATGCCCAAACCTCAAGGGAGTTTTCCTGTTCAAAGTATTTTTTTCAATCTTGAGTATCAACAGCTAACATCACTCAGGCCTCAAACTCTCATGCGTGTGATCTAACCCCATTAGCAGCCAATGTCTTTTCAGGAGCAGAGCCGGCATGGTTCAGAGAGGATGGAAATTTCAATCTCCCCTCTATCATTTTCCCTATCATTACTCCATTCACCGCCATTTCTCTCCGTCCCTGAGTCCCGAGAGAGAGTGGAGCGGCTGAAAAGGAGGGCATCGTGCTCTCTGTGGCCAACTTTAATATGAGTGGAGCAAAAAAGAGAGAGGGGGTGTTTATACATTATTAGGGGTCTATTATAAAGCAGCTATCACATTCTCCCTCTTCTCTCCCTCTTCCCTTCATTCCCTCACTCTCCTGACAGGTAGCGGGCGGGCCGCCTTGATGACTAGACTCAATCACCTGTGACAGTTTTGATTTGATGTCACTCTCTGGGTCGCTCTATTTGTTTGAGCAGTTAAGAGGTAATTGTGTGACATTGGCGGTGGAAGACGTGCTTTGGCGGCGCACCCGCTGAACCGAGGGGACGAGACGAGGGAGTGTGGCAATAATAAATGAGGGCTATTTTCCCCAGCATTCCCAGACTCCGTGTATGTGTGTGTATTTCAGGGGTGTGTGTGTGTGTGTGTGTGTTTGTAGCTGATGGGGGGAACAAGACAGGGCGATGAGCCCCTCTACCCTGGGGGAATTCAACTGTGAGATGCACATTGAGGTCGCCTGCACCCGCTCTTATCATCACTTTCTCTGGTCTGAACAGAATTGTTTCTCTGCGTGTTTGCTTTTTTTTTTTCTTTCAAAAATGAGTATAAGTGTCACTCAGAGGAACTTCTGCTCCTTCAAACATGTGACGATGGTGATTGAATTGCATTCAACAGCATGTTGATTCTAAGACAATGGCATAAATTGAATGAAGGTGACAGTCAAACATTTGTACAAATTTGTGTGTAATTGCTGCAGCATCACTTTGTTTTGTTAGACTTAACCCGATGATGCACATGGATTAGTTATAAAAGTTATGTGGTTAAATTATTAACAGTGGTGACAAAAAGTAAGAATTCAACAAAAGTCTTTCTCAGGCTGTCCTGTGTGATTTACTGTAATATCTGCTGAGGTGGACAAAGTACACAACTTCATTACTGGAGTCAAAAGAATAGATTCTCCTGGTCAAATATTGAGTTAAAGTACTGGAATACTTGCTTTTCAAAATACTTAAGCATTCAAAAGTATATCATTTTATGTCATCTCATTGTTGTGTTGTTTACAGAACCAAATGATTCTGAAACAACTTACTGAATGAACTGACTTACTTACAACCACGTACAACCTGTAGAATAAAACACAAAGGGAAAGCTTTTTCAGGCAGTGATGAAGTTCGGTAAAGTGGTAAACAGAGCAAACACCTGAAATGAAAAAAATCTTTCTCAATTGCTTAAACTTCAGAAATAGGGGGGTTATGAGCATGAGTGGCTGTTACCTCTTCGTTTCCCAAAAATGTTGAACCGTGCGTTTAAAATAACTACTAAGCCCTTTTGGATTTGATCTGTTGTCTGAAGAGTGAAAAAGAGACAATGATGACTGAGGGTTTAAAACCTGTTTGCTGTGTCATAATATATCATAAAAATGATATATCTATTGACAGACTCAAGTAAGAGTGAATTATAAGAGTTGGAGATGTAAACAAAGGCAATTAACTGGAAATGAAGATATTAAATCTCAAAGCAACAAAATCAGTCACTTCCAGACTTTAGATTAACAGCAGGGAAACACACACTTATAAAATTGACTTAAATTCATGTTTACTGTCTCCCTCAAGTCCTGGTGGTCAAGTCATATATGAAAACCATATTCTTAGAAACCCAAAAGTAAATCTGATAACGACTGTTTCTATTGTACTACCACGTTGGCAGTAAAGTCCTTCCTGTATTCAGCGAGTCTTCAACTCTCCCTGGCTTTGAATGCCAGAGATAATCTGGAATCCTCCTTTTCTTGTGTAGAAGAAGCAGAGAGAAATCGTGGCTGAAGATTGCAAATCTGTGAGCTCCAGCTTTACCCCCCCCACCCCCACCCTTTCCTCTCTTCCCGGGTCCATCCCCTTACAGCAGGGAGGAGGTATAGGAGGTACTTTTAGGGAGAACTATAGGATGGCCCGGTCCAAAAATGAAAGAATCTGACCCTGTTTCCTGCTCTGACCACTGTGCAGCATCAGGACAGCCTCTGGTTTTTCAGGTGCCAGCCAAAAGGCTTTCTTACTCTGCACGTTGAGCTCATCCATTTGTTTGTTATCTCAATCCAGGATTTGGAGAGATACAAAGCTGATTAAACAACAAAAGCATATGGGAAGATAAAGAACACTTAGGTAATGGGTTTAGCCTGCCTGTTTAGCACGCCAAATTCATCCCCTTTTCTCTCGGCTCAAAGTGTGTTTGTTATTCTTCTCTCAGTCTTGATCCAGATGGGAGAAAAGGAACAAGAAAAGAAGGAAACGCACAGACAAAAAAAAAAAAAAAGAGTGAGGAGAGAAGAAGAGGCTTTTTGGTGACAATCTCGTGAGAGAGTCTGCAGAGTCTGGGAAAGCAGCAGTAGCAAAGTGCAGCAGGAGGCAGTTGTTGTGGCTGCAGTTCTGCTGTTAATCAGTATAAAGTGTTGGATTTCTTTTAAGCACAGAGGTATCTTTCAAAATCAGTCCTGTACAAATGACTATTTTTGTGATGCTGTTGCTGTTGATGTACAGGGGTTTAACAAAAGAACAGGAACACCCCAAAGTCTAATGCAGTCCAACAACCCTGCAGTAAATACTACTGTGCCGGTGTGAAGTTTAGTGACTTTTTGTGACTTTTAGAGCAGCGTTGGTTCGTGTCAGGCTGAAGTGTTGTTGTATTGGGTCATATTATATATTATGACGTGTTCCTGTTATATTGTTGTCAAAGGTTTTTTTTTTATTTTCTGGATGATAAAATGTATTTAGTATTGAGTGCATTAAAGTAGATAGATGATAGATGAGTAAATAGACATATTTCAAATTAAGTATTTATTTTGTTAATCATTATAGCTGAAGTATTTGTCTAATACAATAAGTAGCCACCCTTAATGTGTTCACTGGGTGGCATGTAAACCAATACAGAGCCATTTAAGCCGGCCCTGCTCTCCCCTGGTGAACCTGGCTAAAAGCAATCTCAGGGCTTTGCAGTCACTCTGATAATAACACCTCACAGAGGTCAGTGAGCAATGAGGAGGGATGGGGCAAAACATATTTATGCTCCTCCTGCTGCTTCCCCCTCATGGAAAGAAGCCATGAGAAAGGTGCTTACTTAGACGAGATAAAGAGCAAGATGAGAGGCAGCGGACTTGGATTAGAGAAGGGAGACGATCACGGCCAGAAAAGGCAGGGAGAAGGGGGGGGGGTGGGGGGAGGACAGCGAGGCCGGGAGCCGGTGTCTGGGCTGGTTGGATATGGGGGGAATATTAATCTGGGTTTAGTGTGAGCAGGACCCCACAAACGGCTCAAGCAAACAGAGCTTAGACGAGGCCAAGCCTCGGAGAAAGTCCTAAATCTTCACATTAGCTCCCCGCGTTTCTTCTGCTGAACCCGTAAGCTCTTTTTCTAAAGGACAGCACAAACAAACCACAACCCCCCAATAGTACCTCTTGCCAGTCCTACACTTCCTCTCTCACAAGCAGACACATACACACTCTCAAAATCGAGACGGCTTTGAGAATCGAGATTGCAGGAAATTTATAAATCCAGGGCCTGAGTGGATAGGGAGAGATTAGATGGGTCCCCCTCTTAAAGCGACAGGATGCCTCCCAATTGTGTTTCTCATTCTACGGTGTGCCCTACTTCTGTGTCAGCGAAGAATGAGAGAGCAAGGAGAAACACTTTGAGGGTTTGGGGAGCTGGTGTCATGATAACCTTGGCAATCCTTGGAAAAACCTTAAATGAATTGTGTGTGTTTAAAGACAGCTTTTTATTGGTGGGATTTCTATGGCTGAAAGTCTGTAGTGTTCAACCCACTGAGAGGTACATCCATAAAAGAAAAAGTTTTCTGTTTTGAATGCATTCTGTCTCAAGTGGCTGCTTGTTTAGTGGAGAGGTGTCATTAAAGCTCTGACAGTTAAAAGAGCTAAACTAAACTAAACTTCATATTTATACTTTTCCATTCACAAACAAAACCAAGCCAATTATCTCATCAGTGGAGTAGAAATGGAGCGGGTAGAAGTGAGCAGGGCATGATAGAAAAGGAGGTACAGTATGTGGAGGCAGAGGAGTAATACATCTCAACAGCTTCGGAGTCTAAAGAGGGTATCAGACTGTCCCGTTGGTGGGGGGGGGGGGGGGGGCGGGCGCTGAGGGAGCGAGGGAGTGAGGTGCTGAACCTCATCCCATCACCCGCAGCTTCCTGGCGGGGAGGGAACCAGAAAAAAGTGCCTTCTCACTGAGTTTCATTAACCTGACCACATGTGCCAAAAGCCCCGGTATTAGAGTTAATCAAACTGACACTGACACACTTACTGCAGTCTTCTGGGTCACCTGGGAAGCACATCCAGAGGCCTGCTGCTTCTAATGTTGAACACACATAAAGTATGCATGCGTTCGCTCACGTGCAGTCACACACATTTTATATACACACTCACTCACCAGCTGATACACCCATTGCAACGCTCCTCAGTCGCCATAACTACATGAAATATCATTTATGGAGTTCCAATTAACTGTGGAGGAGTGTTTGATGTGAGGGAAGTGTGTCCAGTGCTGTAAGCCTCGTGGCTAACTGTAACCACTGCATGAATGTGATTTAAACATCAAATGGGACCTTGAAGGGCCTATAGGTCTTATTTAGAGTTGCAATTTAAATCATTAGAGTCAAGTGGAAATTTGAATCTCCCACACATATGACAAAAAATCAATTTTGGAAAAGATTTTTTTGCACTCTTGCAATACTGGAGTTTATCAAATCAGTTTTATTAATTTAGCTGAAAACCACAAAACAGTTCGTCTTAAAGGTCTTGCCAGTGTGAAAAAGAAAATCCACTTCAGTCAGAGCAACAGAGAAAAGAGTGAAGACATTGAAATAATATTTAAATTATTGACTATTTAGAAAAAAGTTACATCTATATTATACGGTTTCATAAAATAAAAAAAAGTGTATGTATTTGATATACATCATCATGAACTGTAGTATTTTTTACAAAATAGAGAAAGAAGAAATATAATAATATATTAGAAGTGTGCTTAATCATTTGACCTGGCTTGTACCTCTACTGTAAAGCTGATCTTTCTGCCCGGCTATATATATTATATATTTACTGCGTGATTAGCCTAATACTCCACATACAGGAAAAAGTAGCAGTTTAAACTTGACAGTGACTAAAAATCCATTTCTGTGGACAAGAATTACTAATGGAAAGGAGTAAAATGGGGTTTTAGATATGTACAGTAGGAGGACTTGGTGTATTTAAGCTCCCTGCAAAGTCTCCCACTGGCAGCATTATCCGGCCTGTGCACCTGTCAGACAACAGAACATGACGAAAAATGTACGTTCATCAAAAGGAGCCTAGCAAATATTAGACAATCCTCAAAACATTAGAGACAGGACAGCTCCATCCCTCCACCTGCTTGCATTTATTCACCGGAATCAAGGGAAATTACTCTCTCATTTTGAGTCCGTTACAGATTTTTAAATATATTTAAGACTTTTTGAATGTGCACTCGCACGCACGTGCATGCAGAGTCTGACAGGTTGCTCTGCAGGCTTCAGATGAGGCCCCTGGGGCGTTGCACGGGGTAACCAGGTGTCCACTGAGGCGCCCACTCAGTAGAACAACCTTCATCAAGCCAACGCCCTCAGCAGATCAATCTTCCTGTGACACTTCATTTAGACTGCATTAATGTGGAATTAGGGCCCATTACGGCTATTGGCAGGACCTGACAGTCCCACAGCACAGTGATCCTCGCTTCCCAGAAAAGACTGCTGCTGAATAGAGCAGATAAGGCTTTTTCGGCGCTGCTACAAAGCTGAAGAAGTCATTAGATTTTTTTTTTTTTTCCCCCTTTCATTCAACTCCGTCATCAGTATTGCTAATCAACTAAAGGAATGTGTAAGGGTTTTTCCCCCTCTGCTTTTGCGCTCCAGCCATTTTTGATTCAAAGCAAAGAATCAAAGGCTTCTGAAGGGTAGATTTCAACTCCATTCACTTCATCGTACAGAATTTGCAATACTTATAAATCTGCCTTTTGAACGGCTACTTAATGGTCTAATATCAGAAATGAAATAAATGCCTATATAAGTGCTTTTGACCTAAACCAAACCACCGAATCACACTGTAGAAGACAGTTTATATCTATATGTCTCTTTACATTTGGCCTGTGTTTGTATGTTTCCACTCCCACAGAGGACTGAGACGATCACAGAGAAGACGTTGTGTGTTTGAACATCACTTTGCTTCCATCTGCCACACGTGGACCCCAATTTTAAACTGAGTACGAAACTTGCCCTTGCATACAGACACACACACTGTATCTCCCTCACACACTCAAAAGCACATATGCATGCTTACAATCCCCCTGAGACATACTCTCAAATGACATTATATGATAGTATAATTCAGACAAACAAAAGCAAAATCCTCTAAGTTGATACCACCCACTTCCATTATTTATCAGGGGATTCTTGCTGCGAGCGCCCAAAGCTCTGAATCTGATTTGATATTTGACATTTGAGCTGGTAACCATGGTCAGGGTGGATCCAGTCATGGGGTGGGAGTCAGGTCAGCCTCCCCGCGTTCTTCACCCCCACCTCTTATGAGTCACCCCTACCCTTCCACCCGCCACTGTCTCAGTGGAGTTCATGGCGAGGCCCCCCTCACGCATCCCTCACTGACCAGGCGGCTGAAAGGCACACAGATACCCCCTTAAGGAGCTTTGCTCTCTGGAGGAAACTTAATCTCCTTTTTTAACGCCATCCCAAGGCTCCTCGCAGGCCCTGAATAGAGCGGGGGAGGAGCCGGCTGCAGAGTATCTCCGAGCCCACATGGCAGCCCAGCCCAAATCTGAATATCTGAGCCACGGCGGAGCTGAGGAGCTCCTACGCCAGCACAGGAATTAGCCCTCCGACAGGCCACGCTAAATCCCCACCACCACCCCACCTCCTCCCCTCCGCCCCACTCGCTCCTTCCTCCAGTATTCTCCTGCAGCGCCTCCCCTATTTCACCCACCGCTACACGTGTATGATGGGCTGTGACAGACAGACGCATAAAACGCTCATCTTTTTTTAAAAAAAAAAAAAAAAAAGGAAAGATACCTCTATTCACTTAAAGAATGATGGCGTTAATCAATGGGCCACCAATATGTTTACTGGAACATTTCAGGGAATAGTTTGATATTTCAGAAAATACATTTATTTACTTTTGATACCACTCTCATTCTGCATTTTAGAGCCAGGTAAACTGTTATCTTAGCTTAGCATGAAGATTGAAAGCAGGGTGAAACAACCATCTCTGTCCTAAGGTAACAAATCTGCATGATATATCTTGTTTGGTTTGATTCTTACAAAATGAAAGTGTAGAAAATGTCAAATTGTGGTTCTATGGGGCGTTTAAATTTGGCACTATTTCCTGGTCGGGAGCAGTGACTTCCTTGAGTCTTGTTGTCACCGTGCACCTGCCAGGAAGCCAATACGGAGTCCATGAAGTCCCTGCTCCTGGCCAAGAACTAGTCTGGAACATAACCCCCTGTAAAAACGCAGTGTATCATTTTCAACAGTTTGGTTTTAGTATGGATTAAACAAATGAGGTATAACATGTTAAATAGTGAGCTTTAGAGGTGCTGATATGCAGATGTTGTTACCTTTGGGCACAGCCTGGGCAGCTGAGACCCCTTGCATTCAGTCTTTATGCTAAGCTGAGCTAACTCCCACTTTGTCCCCGCTTCTTATTTAACGTGCAGACATGAAATCGGTAACATTCCTCTTATCTAACTCTTAGCGAGGTGAGAGCATATTTCCCAAAATGTCAAACTCTTGCTTTAAAGTCTTAGAACTTATGGATTTCTCTAAAATACTTTGTCAACACAACCAGTTCATGTAAACTAATGACCTCTCAGACCTTTCTAAGTGGTCGTAAGCATCAACTGACGACAAAAATGCCTGATAAAAAGTGTTGTCTGTCAGTATTTTATCACCTTGTCAGGTCTAGCTGTAAGGACACACTGATGACTCCCTGCTTTATAAAACCCAAACCCTCTCTCTCACTTTCTCTCTCCCTCTGCCTGCCTCCCTCTCCCTCTTGACCAAAGGGCAGGGGTAAATATTAACCCTGACAGACTTGTGTGAAAATCTCTGAGCCTTTTTATTTGGAAGAAGGTGTGACAGATTACCGAAGAAGGGCAGATTCCTCAGTGGCAAGAGGTAGCGGCTCTCTTTACCCAAACACTTTGGGACCCGTGCTCTGACATGCTCCTTTAGCACCCTGTCAGGAGACTATTCCCAAAGCAAACACAGCCAAGGCTTTCTCTCCACAAGGCGGGCCCTCATAAACTCCCTGAAAAGGACTTAGAGTGGTGAAGAGCAACAAGAAAACAAGATGTGGGGAAACCAAACAGACCTTACAAAGCCCTGGACATGGTGTCTTTAGTCAACTTAACAGGAGTACGGTGTTCACTCGGGGGAGTAAAAGGAAAGGCAAATTTCAGCTCCATTTTATCTCAGCAGGTCCAAACACAGACCAGTGCTGTATTTCATGTTGAAAACTGTCCAAGTGCTACCGACAGAGAATAGAGGGAAAATCTGAGGAGAACAGCCAGTTAAACCAGTTTTCTGCCCCATCTACAATATTTATTTAAAAATGTGTTTATTCTCTCAGGTTTTTTCTTTGGTCTAAGTGGAAAAAAAAGCCTGTACTTAGTAGTAATAGTTGTCTCAACTTCTTCATATCCAAACCCTCAACCTGGATTTTAAGTAAGATTTGAGGTTTTTTGGGGAGTTCAGGTCATGTAACATCTTTATATAAAGATAAAGGTTATTGCACTTTGTAGCAGTCACAACTATGACTTATTGATCACTGGTGATGTGATGGTAATGCTGAGTCTGACTGAGCACGGACTTGAGAAACAGCAGCGTGATCCAGAATTGGACCCGGCAGAGTCATTTATGATCATAGTGTGAGATTCTGTCACAGCCATGATAATACAGTCCACACACTGGCTTAAGAGAGACTGGAAGTATATGAGGAATTTAAAACCTGAGCAGCTGTTGGACCGTAAAGAAGATACATGCAGGCTTCTTGTAACATAACATAATTTGTAGATATTTTAAAATCTATTAATCTTTATTAAAATTTATCAAGATGAGTGGAATTTCAACTGCCTTGTCTGATTCGGGACTTCGGGCCCCTCTGTGTGGTTTGGGTCTCTACCAACTTCTGAAGGAAATAACAGGCTCATTAGCTGCAAAATGCTCTTGCTAGTTGCTAACTTTGTCTGTCCTCCGGTCGTTGTTGGGCAGATAGCATAGGGTGGGTCTATCAGGGCTTTTTCGCTGAAAACAGCTGCCTGCTGCAACCAAAAACAACACTAGCAGAAAAAGTGTAAAGTTGTAAAATCAAAAGTTAAAAGATGCTATAAAACTTTGAGGAGCTGAAAGGAAATGCAGAGTTTGGATGAATTTCACAAGTTTCATGTCTGTGCCTCATGCACTCTACGCTCTAGCACCTCCAACAGGTCAAAGTTAGAGGTGCATTCACACATGTAACTGTTGAACCCCATTCCCCGATTTTCAAAAATGACGTACCATTGGATTCCGAGTTCAGTTCGAGTCCGCCATATTGGATTTTATGTAAAAGTGTTTTTTTCGCTACTGAGCAGACAAACTCAATCTCCGCTAAAATTGGCTCAAATGATCTTCAGACAAAGCCTCACAAAAATTATCACAGGGATTTGTGAAGTGTTCGTCCATCACAGCCAATCAAAAATGGCAGCAAAGCTGGTAGCGTGGTCATGTCTCAGCAACGCTTTTATGTTTGGTGAAGATTGGACAAAGATTTATTTCACAAAGTTGGTACAGATGATCTTCAGAGCAAGACTCACAAAGGTTATCACATTTTTTTATTTTTTTATCACATTTTACATCTTTTTTTATTTTTGATTTGTGAAACATTCAATCATAGAAATGGAGTCATATCTCAGCCAGATCTGTAATGAACTGACATGAAACTTGCTGTGAGTGCCTACAACCATGCCCTTGTCACTACGAGCAACTGATTTCACGTTACACATTGTCATTGTTATTATAAAAATATTGATTAGAGCAGCTTTAAAGACTTTCACTTTGTTCTGTCTGAATAAATACATGTATGGCAACATGAATTGTTGATGCTGGCAACATTTGCAGAGAACTTTTCACCAAAGATGGTAAAACTCTTAGATATATTGATTGTATTGTTCCTTTAGGGCAGAGTAGCGTAATGAACCTCTGACGTGTGGCTCTTGCAGCCAGGTCGGCCTCAAACATTACTCCTTCACACTTGTTGAACCCTCAGCCAGAAACCTAACAACTGTGTGTGTGTGTGTGTGTGTGTGTGTGTGTGTGTGTGTGTGTGTGTGTGTGTGTGTGTGTGTGTGATTTTCCCTCTGTTAGTCCTGTGTAAGCCTCAGCCTGTGAATGCTCAGAGGGACAAACCGATATTACCTCTGGAGCAAAAACTGGGTCAAATGGTTGAACCAAGAATTAATTTACAGGTGGTGGTATGGAGTATTACAAAGGTTCACCGGGTTGTACAGGCAAGGTGGTGATGAAGGGCGTGTGGGCAAACGTGAGGGGAAAATGGAGTTCTTAATTCAAAGATGGACCCTAATGAGTGGATTCCTCTGGGGGGTAAGAGGGATCAGTAATTCAGTTTCTTCAATTGAAAAAGTGAGCCGAATGGATCATCCATTTATTCATCATCTGAGGAATCGTCTTAATTGGAATTCAATTTAGCAGTGTGTGTGTGTGTGTGTACAAGCACAGAGGGCACGTTGGACCCCTCTTTTTAAATTTGCTGTGCCTGATGGGCTCTGAAATACATTCCTCTTGAGCCCTGAGCAGACTTAGATACACTTGTCACATAGTCAAATGTGAAATACAAAGTACTGTATGGTGAAAGGGCCAGGACTTTATTCCAGGGGAAATAATTTACTTTTTTCCCCCCTTCTCTCCAGCCGGTTGCTTTCATGTCATTTAGATGAGTGGTTAATAAGGCAGAGCGTTAAGAGGATTATGATGTGGTTGGGCCATAGCATAGTAGTGCTGGTGGTGGTGGAGAAAGGGGGGGAGGGGGAGTCAGAGCATCTAAGGCAGCGAGATGTGGGGGGGCATATAGTCGGCTGGTACAATACTGGGCAGGAGGAGAGCATCCTCCTCACTGTCAAGATTCATTTAGTCAGAACTAAGCACTCCAATAGTCCTGAGCTCTCCAATAGGCCATATCTTCTTCCTGTTCTTCGCGGGGGGGCGGGGATTTTCTTTAAAGGGACTCGCCTCCATCTCGCTCTCTGCGTTAATGAAGACCCTCAAAGTGGTCCAAAGGGAGGAGCTGTAGGTATTGGTAAGCCAATGAGGATGGGAAAGCCTGACTCCCCGAGTGGCGTTTGGGGCTCAGTTTAGAAAAGGGGCAGATGAGGAATCGGGGGGCTTCATATTTCAGCCTTGGCCTGTGAAGATTTTAGGGTCCTGTGCGCTGGGAATCCAAAGATAGAGCTTAAGGAAAAAGGCTTTTAAAAAACGTACACTTTTTGGGTAAAGTCTCTTACAGGTAGAGCGGACTTCACCTGGGAATCATCCTCTTGATGTGTTCTTAGAGGAACTCTGAGGATGGACAGGACTTGAGTCACTATCTCAGAGGAAGTAAATGTAATGAGAGCCACCTCTTTACTGAAGAGTCTTACCAACACAGACACATTCCCACCACTGCTGGCCCGCCGCCGTTGGCTAGTGTCCTCCGATGCCTTCTCCGAGCGAGGCACTTTGCGAGAGCCCATTTTAAGAAATCTCCATGGATCAGCCCCAGCTATAGCTCCTCTCGCTCCACCGAGAAGACACAAGCCTCCCCCCACCACCATTCCCAAACACCCTCTGCCATCCTCTCCCCCAACACAACCTCCCACCCCACCCCGACTCACAGCGCCCGGCACCAGGCTTCTTAAATGCATCTTTAATTCAGCAACTTTGAAGTGGCACTCCGGCAAATGCACTCAATCAATTATAAATGAAATAATCTCCTTATAATATTAGAGATTTTTAAAGTCTAAGAAATACTGGGAGATTAGGGAGCCCAAATCAGTTTTAGCGGTATCTAAAGTGACAGCAGGAGAATCATTGGAAGGAGCGGGTAGAAACTTAAAATGATTATGTAGATCTGTGTCACTGCCGAATGTTTCTGCAAATCCCTGCTGGATCTACCGCAACGAAGGAAACAGATTATTCCTGGCCTTATTTAAAGGGTTGGAGTTCTTAAGTGGCTTTTTAAAAGGAAACATTTATATATATTTACACATATATTTACAGCTACTCTCTCTCTCTCTCTCTCCCTCTCCACAGCTACTCTTGAGGCTCCTTCGCTGCCATCTTTTACCCTCTGGGTCAGCCTGCGTCGCCACATGTACATGAGCCTTCCTATTGTACAATGGATAAAGCCGTTGTTGACGTTTTAGCTTATGGCAACACTAATAACTAATTCATAAAAGCCAAGGATGACTGCAGATATACAGTCATTACATACGTTTTCGCCTCATGATGTTTATTGTATGCTGAGATGTAATACGTTTTACAGCAGGCCTCAGGTAAATGAAGCTGCTATTTTTTAGTGCACCTGCAAAAAAACAGTGGAGAAGATCCACAAGTCGAGGTTGCATATCACTTCTTTTTTTTTCCTTTAAATCAACTTTTATGATATTATTCATTATTGTTACGCTTTTAGTTTGTGTTGTAGAGCATAAACCTGATATAAAAAGTTTGTCTTTAAAGCATGTTTTGTTAGAAAAACTAACTGCCACAGATTCACACAGGCTGGGTACCTACAAACCTTGTGTTTATTTCTACCGCAGCGACTGTTGTGTTTATTCCCTCCTTCCATTACTGACAGTGGTAGAAATTATGACCCAGCGCACATTTCTATCACGCTGGGGTTCATTCATCTTTGATTACACCTTTCAGATGATATAAATTAGGCCTATCCCACACTGTTAGCTTGATGGATTACAGGGGCCGATATGAAACACACTGATCAATATCATGGATTAGTTTTCTGTGTTTCAAGGCTATGCGTCTCTGTGAGAGCACCTCTCTCAAGTCCGCCTTTTGCTAGGCTGGTCAGTGCTGAAAAACAACTCTGCCACATTTTCACTTTTGGAGCTGCACTTGGGTGTAACGTCACTAAATTCTCATCTACGGTATGCAAATCTTATAAGAAAAGTTTTCCCTTTCCTTATTCTCCCAATCCAAATCAGTGCTTGCATACCTTGAGCTTCCCAGTGGACTACTTACACTATCAAACCAGGGAAATTGTGTTTATTGTAACTGGCACTTGGCTGAGGGCAGCAGGAAGCAGAAATCAATGTAGGGCTAACTGCTCCAGAGGGCAGATGTCATAGAGGTCCTGGACTCGCGGTGCCAGCGGCTCTCTCATCTATAGCTCCTGCAGAGATTAGAAAGTGTGTCAGTGACCTCTCTACGTTGTCCACTGAAGGTTTTGTTGTCGAGAGAATATCGCGACACTCACATACTCGCACGTGGAGCATGCAACATTTTTTATTCATCTTTATGTTAAAGCTGCACTTAACAACATTTTTAATAGTAACAACAGATCAAATCAAGTTCCCCTACGCTCTGCAGATACATTTTGGCATCTTTCAGCTCATTGTTTTGGCTTTGAACTTTACTGTTTTGGTTATCACATAAACTCGTAAACATAATGTATGCTACCTGTCCAGCAACCAAACAGCAGACAGACAATGTTAGCGACCAGCTGGTGACCATAGTGAAGCATTTAGCAGCTAAAGGGCCAAATAGTTCCCTCAAGAGTTGGTGGAAACCACATCAGAGCTAAAAGGCCAGAGAATATTGGAGTCAGAATCTAAATGGTAGCTAATGTTGCTGGATGTGCAGTTGTTTGCTGATAACAAGTTTTTAAGGTCCTAATATGTCAGATTGTTCACTGACCCCAAGGAGCGAAATATAATAAAATAATAAATATATAATAAAATATAATAAAAATATAAAAAATAATTCTTTTAATTAATAGTTTTTGTTGTTTAGACAAACAGTGGTGAACTCCTGGGGGGAGCGGTGCCGATTGCTAAAGAATAGTAGTGAGTTTGGGAACATTCGAAGGAAAAGGAGCATTTTCTGTCTGCATCAGGATTGAATTTTAAAACAAGTTTTGTGGTTAGAGCTTTAATAAATAATGACCAACATAAGCGCACGTGACACACTACCTTGCTTTTCTACTCATAAATTACCCAATAAATGTATTTATTAGAACCCAGACTTTACTGCCTATTAATTATGATATATCATTTAATTTCTATTTACTCACATGCTTTATGTAAAGCATTGAGGCTGACATTGAAAACTTCTTACACAGTGTTTAACATGTGGAAAGATAAATAAATACAATGTAAGTAAATAAGTCGGTAGAAAACAGATAATTGTGAGAGTTGCGTTTCTCTGCACAAAGATGGAGGAAGCCGTTTTCAGAAAACAAAGGATGTGAGAGTATTGGGAATCTTACTGAAGCATTTATCAAGCTTAAAGAAAACGCTCCATATGAACAAGGTGCAGGTCAAATGAATAAGCTTTTAAAAATCAATCTGACCAATTACTGTCTGTCTCGCTTCTGAGTGAGTCACGCTTGACTCGGCAAACAATCAAAAGGGGCAGATGCAGAGAGAAGCAGAAGACTGACAACTTCATGTTTAGGTAATTATCACCACTTCTGGCATGAGCTGAGGGGCCTCTTAACGGCCTCATTGTTGTTGTTAAACAGTTTGCTCTGTTGATTGATGATGAAAAGGGAACATGCACCCACACCTCTCCTGGGACTGTGACATAATGTGTGTGCATCCCCTGTGACCCTGCCAGCTGGGCAGGCTAAACACAACACACACAGACGAGATTGTATGGACTACCACAGGGGGGGTGGCTATCAATACATTATTCATATCCATCAGATGGGACACACACTGGGAAAAGGCACATGCACACCCTACTCACCCACACACACGCACACACACACACATACACACACACACTCACACACACACACACACACATATTCAAATTCAGCAACTTTATCATATCACTGGCAGGGCTGGGAAGTCATACATCCCTGTAGATGCTCTGGTCTTTTCCTGCACTGTCATCAGATTCCCCGGCTCTCCCCTGAGTGTTACCCCCTCATTCATATTCATGTAGAGTCAGATCTCTGCCAAAGGGCTCCTCTGCATCGTGGGGATGGGGGGGGGGGGCGGCAGGACCCTGAGGCAAGGAAAACACTCAAAACACACACACACCCACACATAAACCATCAATGTCAATCTCGGCAGGAAGCATACTGTACTTTTATTTCTTATAGGGAACATGTGACAAATGTGTGTGATGTTCAGGATACATATTTAAACATTACATATAATAACACATATTTATGGGAGGAATAAAATCGCAGAAAAAGATCTCCATTTTCACCCTTTAATATCCTGCTGAGTCATGTTCACACTACAGTCTTTTCCACCTGTATTTAGTTTCCTCATGCTGACGTTCCAGCTCGGTGGGCTGCTAATCAGCCCTCATTAGGATCAGATAAATACATACAGATATCCATCGGCACTGTCTCTCTTTCACAGGCTCTCGCTGCCCCCCTCCACCCCACCCCACCCCTGCTGTGTGCTGGAAGGATTATCTATCGAGAAGACAACAGCTCTCACTCCCGGGTTCCTTCAGCCAGCCGCCATCTGACAGGCAGGACGGCCCGACTCTTTACATGGCCAGTTGGGCCCAGCAAGAGTCCTTTTTTCATTCTCAAGGCCTCCCTCTATGATTTCCACCACCTCTCCCTCCCTTATCCCCAGTCTCTGATGGTTGAGGAAGTGCTCATTTGTGGGTGAGTGAGTGAATTTTTTTTCATTTGAGAGTCAAGAATCATTTTACGTTCAGTTTATCCAGCCAAACTGCTCACATGATCCCGACGCTGCAGTTAGTGTTCTTCATTTGTCCCTGATTGGTTGGATCTGTGTGAGCAGGTATCCAGGTTAAGTGGCCAACCGCAGCGTCCCAGCAGAGAGCCTGATGCCTTCCAGCCATCTCACACAGTAATTTCTTAAGCACTTATTTCCACACTGGCTTGTGTTCTCTGCAGAGGCCTCCACCACACTGTAATTAGAGCCAAACGGCTGGGAGCAGACATGCTGATCTGCAGGTATAACCCAATAAAATATGATCTCAAGTTTGCTGCCTTTTGTTGCCACACAATAATTAAGGGTAGTGTAGTACACAGACTATAAGTATATTCATATACAACAAAACTACTTAAAGTTGATTTAATAGAATGTAAGCGGTTATGGTTAGATGACACTGACACGTATTTCCTTTTCTAGCACATGAAAAGATTGACACAACTCAGGAGAGTGTTAGCTATAAGAAAAAAATTGAAAGCATGGGGAAATGGTTTCTGAAGAGAACACCTTGATCTCACTAATTAACATGATAGACATCCTTTGTTTAATCCATACAAAGACCAAAGTGTAAAAATGACACGTTTTTATGGCTTATTATATGACATTATTATGAGTTGAAGTATTTCTCATTCACAATTTTGACCACTGGCTCTTCTTGTCAAACAGTTTCTGGCTCCCGTTTAAATGGTCATGCTGGATTGGTGTCCCTGTGGTCAGCCAGCGGGTTAATGCTGGATGTGGCTCTGCCCCGACTGCCAGCCAAAGCCTTTTTAAGAAGGCTTTTTGTAGAACAAGGCATAAAACCAGATTATGAAACGACAATAAATCAATCCCTTATGCTCATTTCATAAAACACTGTATATAAAGCTTATGGGGGAAGAGCTCGGTTTAACTGGCCCAGTGTGTTGTGTTCGCGTTGAGATGCAGGCTCACAGCTGATGAGTTAGGGTGAGGACAATGGATAAATGGAAGTTTAACCAATAATCAGTGGTGTTTGTGCTGTATGTGTGTGCACACACTTGCACACACAGTTGTATTTGACGTCACTGCAGCTCACTGATCAGATATTCGGCAGGGGAAGCAGCACTTTCAGAGGTGTTTGAAACAGAGCTTCTGTTCAGCACCCATTATTCTGATTAAAGAGGAGTGCAACTCGACAGTGACTTAAGCTCAACAGATGAGCCTCAATTCTCTAAATGTTTGAATCCAGATGACCCGCAGATGCTTTAAAGCAGATTTCACAACAACAGACAGATGTTGGATGTTGAGAGGTAGGAGTTAGTGCAGGGGGGGAGCAGTTATCACACCGGCTGAGGTTCTTTCCCGTCACTTTAATCGAGAAAAGACTTCGAGCTGTTTCTAAGTGCTTCTAAATCAGATATACCAGACAGAGAAAATCAACTTCTCCGTGTAAGTGTGTGCTGCTTTGTGAGGCTGATATGGACCAGAGAGGATTACTCCTGGATGGGAGGCTGGCTTTGGGAGGACTATGAAGATGGGAATATAGACTTCCCTAGGCTACTTTATAGGATCATGACAGTCAAATAGTGGATGGAAGTCATTTTTGTGCGGCATGCAAAGATTCTTAAAGGGGAATACGACTGAATTTCACAGTTTTACACTTTATTTCTCAGCCTTAGACTTAGTTTTAGTAAAACATTTCACACTGTTCTACTGGCTACCAAACTGTATCACTCAAAGGACAATCAATTACAACAAGGTAGAGCGGTGACTGTAGCATTTCTAATTCAGCAAAGGGCTGATTAACTTTTTTGTACTTTAAAAGTTCAGTATGAGTTTGTGCTGTAAATCCAAATTCCCATTCATCGGCACTGAAACTTTTCAGTTTTATAATCTTCTGAGGTACTGTTTGATCAGCCCCAAGGTCATAAGTTCAACGTACACTAAGGGAAAAATCAAACCTAAAACAAAAGAAAAAAAAAAAAAGTTTTCGACAGTGTACATTGCATCTCTGGACCTGTTGCTCGTAGTGAATTTTTCCTGTTCCAGCTGTTCTCGCTGAACATTGTGCAGATCAGTATGAGAACTTTGCGATTTGGCAGCTAACATTTGTTTTGATTGTATTGATTTTTTTTTTTTAAAAATCGATTCGATCTCTCAAAGCACATTTACATTTACAGTTGCAAATTAGTAGTATATAAATGTAATTTCTAGGAAATGTTTACCTGAGAATGAACATACTAACATCCCTACTAACTGTCTCTGTTGATGGCAAATTAGATTCCAACCATTGTAAAATGTCAGTGGTTCTGCTGTTGGCCTCTGTGTTGAAGATCAGGGGCATCATGACCGTCATATTGTACTGATGTCAAACTGAGAGACATTTATCATACGGACACCAATCTCTGCACTGATAGAAGTCTCAATAGACCAGAAAGCAATGTCACCTGCACATCTGTAGACCTGTGATATGACATCAACACTTTATGTGAAGAAAAAAGATTGTTCTCATTGTTTCCTCCCTACACATCCCCATACGCAGAACGTATGTAGCACCACAAACCGTGGGCAAAATAAATGTGACAGAATCCCAGATGCCCAACATTTAAATTAAAATCAATTTTTACATCCACAGACTCATATTTTGTCATTGTTTTCTAGATACACTATAAGCAACATGAATAGGATTTAAAGCCATTAACTGAGCGAAGAAAACCAGAGTCAGCCTGTGTGTGTGACTCTACTGTAGGTTACTGGTAGTCCCAGTCCCAGCCCTTTCCCTGGGTGATAGTTAATTACCCTGGATAAATCCATTGGCAATTTGTCAGGCTGTTTCAGTATTGCCCCGCCCCCCCCAAAAAATAAAAAAAAACCAGCCACTTCCCTCCTCTCTTCTTCCTCGTTCTAAGCTCATGTAATGAATCGCTAATCACTCCATCCCTGACGAGCATCTCCAGCCTATTATCTCTTAATTACCCCATTCAAGGAGGCATCAGCACAGGCCAGCAGGGGGCGTGCCACCAAACAAATACAAGGAATACGACGCAAGTGAGCCCAATCAGTTTGTGCTCCGCGATGTATATTAAATTAACATTGCCTGAACTTTATTGTGTGTGGATCAGGAGAGCGTATTTACTGTCAGGTGGTGAATTATGTACGTCACCATGTTTCTGTTCGTATACCTGAGAGAGGGCAAGCGAGCCACTGAAGGCCCCCTGGCTGTGGTGGTTTATGTACGCAGAGCCAGAACGAACTGGCTTGTTCTCAATCTCTGCTCGGCTCTCTGACCGCCGGGCTCCAAATGGTCCTCTTGTGGAGCATTTGGGCTGTGGCAGAAAATGGAGCCTCTAACTCACAGTCATTTGCAGATGCAACACTTGGGATTCGAGGCGAGTTGCCACAGATCAGAGATAGAAATTGGAATTGGCAGCAGACATGAAATGGGGTCAGGGGATTTGTCCCTGACACACACACACACACACACACACACACACACACACACATGCACACACAGAACATGTGAGTTTCAGGGTACTCTGATTTACAAGGGGAGGGGGTCTGTTCAAACAATGGAGCCGCAGATGAACTGTAGCTTACAGAGTCTCAGTAACAGACTTAGAATAAAAAGCCTAATTTGTAGCTGTCATTCACTGTCTTTTGAAGAATTCCCACACATGAAATTAAGTAAATCCTCGCTGACTTGCATTTTCTTGAAAGTAAATGTGGCTTGGACACAGGTCGGGGTCACCCAGTATGTGTGATGGAGCATTTTTTTCTAAGTGGTGTGTGAGGCAGAAAAGACAAATTCCCATACTCCCTTTTCCCAGTCTGAGAAAAGAGCAAAGAATAGGTTCAAGATCACACGGTTGTCGCTTGTTTACATCAACCGAGTAAACCAAGAGCTGTTTTTTTAATAGCGTCCAAAACTGACAGGTGCCCCCTGCCAAGTCCTCTTAATAGTTAAGGTTTCTGAATTTAATCTCACTAATTTCGACATATCCCTCTAAGGATCTTTAAGCTTAACTTTGGAAAAGAAAAAAGACCCTGTACAGCCCTTTCTGGAATCCCGGTGTCCGTTTTTTTGTCAACCCTTTAGTGAAAGCCTGTCAAAAGTGGTTAGCTTCTCCAGTGAAACTACTTCTTTGCATCCTAGCTCCCGGTCTTGCCCTGTGTCTGCACAATTTCTCTCTATCCTCTTGTTTCTCTCCTTTTGTTTAGATAAAGCGAGGGATTAGGAAAGATTTGCCCCCATAAAGTAGTGGTTTGATGGGCTTTTATCCCACCATGTTGCTAAAGCTGTGTAGCCCCTGGATTAGGCCCTGACAATAGGAACCCTTGTGCTGGGCCGCAGCCTGAGGGCCACAACCAAAGACCGGCTCTGAGAAAGAGGGAGGAAACAAACCTGCCAACCTCGATATGTCAAGTCTGCCAGAGAAACCGTTCAGAGGAGCGGCCCTGGCTGCAGCATGGTGTGCTGCGTCTACAGGATCATACAGGGATAAACAATAGCGAGAGTGAACAACGTGTGGTCAGCCTCACAAATGGAGAATTACTGTGTCTCTGTCCCAATTACTATATTCTTTCAACACCAATATCTACCAAAATGCTCAATCAAGTTCTAAAGGCATTTATTTAAAGGGGAACCGATTTTACACATCAAAGTCTGTTTATGGGAGTAGCTAGTACTTCATATGTGGGAAAAAAAAAAAGTTGTATAAAGTCTTTTGTGGCTCCAGAGGGAGCAACGTGAAATCTGATAAATTGCTTCAAGTGGATGAAACAAATCTGGTGGAGTGGAGTTAGGAAGAAGTTAGTTTGCCAGAACTCTGTAATCTGCTAATCATCTGTCTTTGATGCTAGCTACGTTAGGCTAGGCTACATTAGCTGATTCTAGCATAACACGACCGAATTTCAGAATGAACTGCTGGCTGTTGAGTTGCATTGTGGATAATGTGTCCACCAGATTTTGACAAGGAAGAAGACGATAGGAAGAGGTAATATGTCTAGTTCTGCCGCATTGATTTTGATCCTTTTTTTTTTTTTTTTTTTTTAAACTGTCCACTGTGAGTCTGACATTGTGTGTTATAGGAGTGCAATGCTGAATCAGTGGAATAGGCCTACTCTTTTAAAACTCCGCTAAGCAATATTTTAAGTTACCAATGGATTCAACAGTGTTTTAGCGTTCTTCTCCTGGTTGTTTTGGTTTTCCGGTCTGCAACTCTAATGTTGTGGTTCACTCTCACGGCTCTCATCGGCGTTGTTTTTGGCCACCGCAGGCAGCTGTTTAAAGTGAGAAGCAGACAGACAAAGTTAGCAATTAGCTGATAAACATAGTGGGGCGTGTAACAGCTAAAGAGCCTGACATTTCCCTAAGGAACTGGTGGAGACCAAAACAGAGTTAAAAGGAGAACGAATATTGAACAGTCATCAAGTGACCAGACACATTTCTCCAAATTAATCATGCTGTTGCTCCATGTCTGTTGGATGTTTCATGACTCAGCAACTGCTTGGTAAAAAGTTTAACGTAACAACTTTCTAACGTCAATGATAACCTCAATTTTCTGCTCCCCGAAAACAATCAATTAATAACTCTTTAACTAATATTTGCAACTCATTTATTGTGATGTTTTACTTACTTTACTTTACTTACTCAATTTTTACAGTTAAAATGTGACCATAACTTTAACGCTGGTCTCTTGAGTTACAGGAACACTATAACTTAGAAGTCTGCTTTATGTCAACTAAATATTTGTGTAGTCACTAAAGTAAATACATTTCTCCTTTGCTCAGTTTGCTGAATTACAACATTTGTAACTCTGGTGTTTTGAAACATTAAAAAAAAATATGTGACACATATGAATATGAGAGGAGCACACAACTGGATATATAAGTGATTGTGTGATCTTGTCCTTCAGCACACAAGTGATAAATACATGAAAAAATACTGTGGAGTTGGAGATTTGTCTGTTTAAATCAGGTATCCAACACGTATCAGGAAAGTCTTAAAGGTGAATGCCCAGCTAATACACAGCCAGAGGATTGCTAATGGCAAGTTGCTTTGTTACTCCAGTCACACAAGTCCCATGGAAGCAGTCAGTTCTAAACCATACATCAAAATGATTAATTTCACCCAAATGAGCACAAGCTAACCTTGACTAAGAGCATGTGCAGGCCAGAGCAGCTGGATTGAAACCTAATATATTCATGAAGTTAAAGAAAACCTAATGATAAAAGTTAATGGGCTCTGAAGGCTGAAGGCATCAACTTTCTTCTCGAGTTGATGCAAAATGCCACTTGGAAATATAGGGAGCCATATGATTTGAGGGGTAAAATTACAAACGCTCATGCGTTATAAACCTGATTAAAAACTGAACATGATTTATAAATCGCTGCAGCTTCCGAGGCTGAGCTTTGATTCAGGCTGCCAAAGTCCTGATGCAGGGATAAAGTTTTGATATTCAGAAAGCAGGCGGGAGGATGATTGAGAGCAAAGACGATAACTCAGATCTGAGGAGAGGCTCTAACATGATAAAGCTTGAATGCAGCCAGAGTGCAGAGAACAATGAGTGCGCCAATGAAATCCACAGAAATCGGAGATGAATTTGGGGTTTAGAAAGTTAGCCTGGAGTGAGCAGTGCTGAGATCCTGATGGTGATCAGGATGAGAAGCGGGGTGTGAGGATGGTAAATAAAGAGATGGGTAAACTACAGCCTGCATTCAGGATAATCATTAGGATTAGACCTCCAAACCACCAATACTGATCTGCAAAGGAAAACATTTGAAGTTACTGTTGTGTCAAAAGAACTGCAAACATTTGTTGTTTAATCGATTAGTCAATCAACAGAAAATTATTTTGATAATCTATTAATTGTTTAAGTCATTTTTCAAGCAAAAATGCCCAAAAAAAAAAAAAAAATGCTGGTTGCAGCTTCTCCAATGCTTTTCTGTGTTTCATATCATTACAAACTGACCATCTTTGGGTTTTGGACTGTGAGTCATCTCCTTGGTCTCTAGAAAGATGTGATGGACCTTTTTCACTATTTATCTGATATTTTATAGACCAGACAATCAGTTATTAAAAAAAATAAAAAAATAAATAGTTGCAGTTCTGAAAATCCTTCAACATGATGTACTATCCACTTAAATTTCAACTAAACATTGCATGTCTTCTTCAATTGTTTGGCTTTATACAAAAACTGTCAGAAAATATATTTTAAAAATCTTTTTTTTTTCTTTCTTAAAAATACCTTGTTATATCTCATACAACAACTGCATTGATTTAGAAATTGAGTCTGGAGTTTATGTGGATAGATAACAGTGCGAGAATGAAAAATCGCACATCACAGCTCAAAGTAAACAAATCAGAAAACTTTTAGAAAACTGTAAATGTATGCCTTTTCATTATTATTCTAAAAGTCTTCATATAACACAGTTTGACACCAATATACATCTGGAAATATATGTGTCTATACATATAACTAAAAAGCTGTGTAAACAGAGACTGTATGAGTTTCCTGTCCACTCCATCCCTGCGTGGTCAGGAGGGGCTGCTGCTGCTGCGGCTCAACCGGCCTAATATCACTCTAATAGCAGGCCCTCTTGACACTTGCATTAAAGCCCTCAGCCATGCTGGACATTAGCCCGCATTAAGTTCCGTAAAAAAGCTGATTTGAGGAAGAGCAGCTGAGAGGAATTCCTTCTCGCTTTAATTGCTTTAGAAACGGTTCCCACAAAGAGACACTGGCCAGATTTACCTCCAGTTTAAGTTCTTATTTCCATCGGTTCACAAGTTAATCCGATTTTTTTTTCTCCTCTAGGCCTAAATGCTCTGCAGCTACTGACAAAAAGGAGAAAAGAATAAAACAGAAGGTCGGAATTAAAAAAAAAAAAAAAAAAAAAAAAACAAGCATTAGAAAATTATTATTATTATTGATTTTTTTTTTATCCTTTTACGCACTGAGAACCACTTGTTGCGTGAAAACGTACACTGAACTCATTCTGTCATGTTGCTTTCACATTTTGGATTTTCCCCAATATGCGTAAATAACCTACCATCTACGTAAAATTACAACTACCAAGGGACAATACCTGAACACTGTAAATTGAAAAGTAAAGTTAAAGGCGTTGAGGTCACATATAAGCAGCACATTCATGTTTTCACACAGGCTGTTGTCAGGAGTCTACAAGTTCTGCAAATGAATGTGGCCAAAGATCAAATTGAGTTTAGGATTTTAAACCCCCCCTCCCTTCCCCTCCCCACCCCAGCCCACCTTCCTCTTTCTCTCTCACTCTTTCGGAGAAAATTCAACAAAATATGCAAGCTTTACATTAAAAGGCTACTTTTCGCTGCCCTTAATTCCAGCCTAAACGGGTTTTCTCCGGGAGAAGAAATCTTTTCTAAAAACCTTGAAGAAGAGAGGGGCATTATTGTTTTAATCCTCTTACCAGCAGTCATTTTAAGACATTTTTTTGGAGGGTGAAATGGCGTCTTGTCTACCCAATCCTAACCTAAATCCCTCGGGGCCGGGGAGCTGCTGGAGGCAGTGCAGCCCAGCCTGCATCTCTCCATCTCAGCTGCTTTCCCACCAAACACGCAGTCACACCGAGGCAGGAGGAAAATAAAATTAAAGCACGGAATTAACCTGAGAGTCACCATGCTAGAGAAAGTACAGGCCATTACTTTCTGTTTGCATATCATTTAATTAAGACCTGTGTTATAGACCTTTCTGGCTGAATTCAAGCATTTATTTCTTTTATAAGACTTATATTTATTATAGATCACTGCTGAAGCAAATATTTACTCTAAAAGAAAACTCAAATTTTTTTTTCAAAATTTTGTTTCGTCACACTTGTAATGGTTGTTTAGGCCTAAAGTCAATCCAAAAAAAAAATCGATAACTAACAAATGGTCATTTCAGCGTTTATTATAGGATAAAGCAAAGTGATTAAAGGAAGGTAACGGTAACAAGGATTCTGAGTGAAATCGTTCATAAAATATATTTACACACAGTGTAAATAATAAAGTGCAGTTCTTTGACCTCGGCTCCTATTGAGCAACACATGTTGAAGTGAGATATTAAGTCAAAATCAAAGAAATAATAATTAAGCAGCCTAGGCTACAAGAGCGTCACATAATGAGGTTTTTTTTTGTAATGCATCTTGTTATGTTGCGGTTTGTTCTGTTTTTAATTATTAAGAGGATATGCTATTTAGGTAGAACTTCTCATGAGACCTCAATACAACCAAAACTTCAATATTATTATCAACCCCCAAAATAATTCGCTTAATGTCCATATCTAATTAGAATAATAGCTAATTGTCAATTTTGGCAGAAAAACCCCTACGTGCAAAATTAAAAAAAAAAAAGAAAAAAAGAAAAGTCATTTATTTCCTCCAGAACAAAAAGAGCGGCAGCAGAAAAGTCGGCAGCTCGGATGCAGGAATCATCTATGAAGTGAGGAGTAATGTGAAGGAGGAAGAGGAGGGGGTGGTGGGGAGCTGAGGAGCGATGTGATTGGCAGAGAGAATGAGCGTCGGAGCGTCCCGGTGACCCCGCCCGGGGTCGCTTTAAAGGCCGATAGATGGCAGCTCAGCATCCTCCCACATCCACCGAGAGGCGAGCACGGAGCACGGAGCGGACCGAGCGGGACGCTGTCTGGATATCAGAGTGAATGAACAAACGGGAAGAAACGGGAAGGAAATGAAAAGCCACCTGCGGATTTTAGAGAAGAAGATCTGAAAGGAAAATATCCGGCTACTCTGCCCGTGGACATATTTGGCTTCAGACTCACATAGAAGAGAGAGGTGAGAAGTTTGCCGAGTGGTTGGATCGTCGTCTTGTTGCCACATGTTCTAACCTGTAGTGTAGCCTAACTAGCTGTCCGGTTTTAATAGCCTACTGTTAAATGTCTATAGGAGATTTCTTTTTTTAAAACTTGTGTTGGTTTTGTTTTATATCAGCACATCGTCCTCTAAACTCTATGATATCTTGGACAAAACTATTCTCAAAGTGCAGTCCACCGACCAATCCGAGATCCACAACTAAAAAATAGTTACGGTAGCTTAACAACACGAGTGTCTTTGGCTAAGAGTGTTTAACTGTTCAAAGTTTTCAGTCACATCTCTTACACGTGTAATATACATCCTACTGCGATTAATCAGGCTGCAGTTTCATATTCTGAGCCACCTCTAAACGTTGGTGAATAGGATTTTATGGCAGATGTCCTCTGTTTGATTTTCTTTAACATTACAGGTTGTTTAATTGACTATAGTTGAATTATTCCCATTCATTTCCTTTGTCGCTGGGAGTTTGTGAATGCTGCTGAATCGGCTCCATGTCTGCAGAACTCCGGCCCCGAGGCAATCGTCACTAAATGCTGTATAACTCATAAATCCACGGCAATTAGCATAATGAGGCTTAAATCAAAGCCCGAGGCTCTGTGACATTGTCCTGAAAGAAGAGCATTATGTTGAATATTTAAGCTGCTGATTAAAAAAAAAAAATCCAGAGACCGATTTAGTAAAAATAATGCAATAAAATAGTCACATGAAAAGAAAAAAGTTATTACATTAGTCACACGTCGGAAATAACACACGCGCGCGCGCACACACACGCTGGCCCACCTTTCACGTGTCAGGCCTGATGATAAATTAATAGCCTTGTGTAGTGGAAACCTATTTGCACTCACATTAGACAGGAGCCCAACTGGGGGTCCTCGTGCATATTTCACTGAAGACCATGCCACACATCTCCGTCAGCCTCCAGGCGTTTGAAACCGACCTGGGACCCGCCACAGATTGAAATAAACGACCCCCCCCTCCTCACTCACGAATCATACTCTGTTGGAGCAAAGTAAATATTTTCTCGCACCTTCTGTCAGCTCAGCCTGCGGAGGTTTGACTGCGTTTAAACTCAGGGGAGCGCACAAAATAAAAGCCTCAAAATGAAAACTGTATTTTGATTTTAGCCAAGCTGATGAAATAAGAAAGCAACACCGTCAGAATTATTTTAATTGGCCTGTTTTAAAAAATCATTACATTTTTACCTGCCTAATCAATAATAACAATATTATTATTATTACGGACCACTATGAACACATTAATTTATGTTAGTGTCCTAATATACAAGCATGTTAAAATAACGCCATAAAATGCGACACAATAATATAGCCTAATAGCTAATGCAAAAAAAAAAGTAGACTTGAATATTATGCATATTACAAAGTGCTAAATCTTTGGCTATGTTCGTTGTTTCATTGCTGAATAGAACTGACCTCAGGTCCCTACCCAGGTCCTATCATCTTATTTTAAAACTAAGCCTGTTGTAAAATTGTTATGTTGGCACAGTAGATTCATAAATGCCACCATGTTTTTTTTCTGGCAGCTTTAAATAGATAATAACAATAAAAATAATGTTAAATTAACAGTTTCAAATCTAAACATTTTTCTAACGGTTAACGTGGGCAAATATGGGCAAACCCTCCGTTTCTTTAAAATATCCGTCTGCTCTCTCTCGATCGTAACTCTGCAACAACCCACATGAACTTTGAGATCAACTTCTCCGTCTCAGTCACAAGTCATCTGTTCTATCATTCCTGGATAAAATGAGGGAACTATTTTTCCTTAGGAGCGCAGTCTTTAATGCTCATTTTTCCCCTGTTGTCATTTCACTCAGTTAGGTTACAACACACATTATAAACCCGTATTTTAAAGGTTTTTTTTTTTTTTTTTTTAATTTAAATAGCCGGAATAGACAAGCAGAAACTGTCCGATGGGTTTCGGGTCTCGACACTCACCGCAGCTTGTTTCCTCCTCAGCAGACAGCGCGTCGGGCATGCAGCACTACGGGGTGAACGGCTACTCTCTCCACGCCATGAACTCACTGAGCGCCATGTACAACCTCCACCAGCAGGCGGCGCAACAGGCCCAGCACGCACCCGACTACAGGCCTTCTGTGCATGCACTCACTCTTGCAGAGAGACTGGCTGGTAAGAACCAGTTGCTCACTTTGCTTTTCAATTCCCAACTTCCCTCCAATGTCAACTGCATCTCTCTCACAAAGACGCAGCTGCTTATACTTCAAACAGTGTATTTTCACATGTAGTCAGTGTGTGCTGCTCTCTGGGTGATCACCTGCTCTTTGACCCGTCCCTCAATTAAACTGCTCGTGTTTCTTGTTTCTCAACGGCTGCACATTTCAAGACATTATCCTTGAGGCCCGGTATGGCTCCCAGCACCGAAAGCAGCGGCGGAGCCGGACAGCCTTCACCGCCCAGCAGCTGGAGGCCCTGGAGAAAACCTTCCAGAAGACCCACTACCCCGATGTGGTGATGCGTGAACGTCTGGCCATGTGCACCAACCTGCCAGAAGCACGTGTGCAGGTAAAAAAAAAAAACCCTCAGAATGCATTTACCCTGTGTCATGTTTGCCTGTTGAACCCTCATTTGCTAATTAAAGGTTATAAAGGTTGATTTAGAGGCAATCTTGTATCAGTAAAGGTGAAGATGGAGAGGCGAGGTCCACTGTTAAACAGTACTTAACCCAAGCTCTGATCTTCCTGTTCATCTATCTGCCAGGTCTGGTTCAAGAACCGTCGGGCCAAGTTTCGTAAGAAGCAGCGCAGCCTGCAGAAGGAGCAGCTCCAAAAACAGAAGGAGGCGTCTGGAGCGGCAGAGGGCTCTACAGAGGACTCCAAGGCCGACCTCACCACCAACACCAACACCACCACCAACACCAACACCACCACCGCCACCCTGGTTCCTGAGGCCCGCACTCCTCCCCCTCCCTCCTCTCTTTCATCCTGTCACTCAGACACAGAGAGGCTGGCAGCAGCACGGCCGCAACCTGGTGAGATGAGCGTGGAAGTCAACGTCACCTCCCCTGAGCCATCGGACAGCGAGTCAGCAGCAGAAGATAATGCTGACAGAGAGGAGGACGAAATGAGGGGGGAGACGAGGGGGAAGATCAGGGAGGAGACGCAGGGGGAGGGGGGAGCGCAGCCGGGGAGCAGCTCCCCATCCTGCAAACGACTCAGCCCCACATCAGGTAAAATATAGAAGTCGAATGAGTGCATTTACTTTAACTATTAAGTTCCCCTGATTATGTGTCATTTTTAAGAACCTAATCACATTAATTTACATTTACAGCCATTTTTACAGAATTAGTCTCTAATTGCTAAACAAAAGAACACAATTCTCTGAAAAATACAAAAAAAAAAAAGATCTCCATAGTCGAGGTCTGTGTGTGTCAAAACATACTTATGTCCTCTCTTCCTTTCCATCAGACTCCCCCCTGGGCTCCCCCGCCTTGCCGTCCTCCAGCAGCGTGACCGGCGGTTTGGCTCAGAGCAACTCCTACGCCTCGTCTCCCCTCAGCCTCTTCCGGCTGCAGGAGCAGTTTCGCCAGCACATGGCCGCCACCAACAACCTGGTGCACTACCCGTCCTTTGACATGAGCACGCCGTCCTCTCTGCCCTACCTGGGCATGAACGTCAACATGCCGTCCCCGCTGGGCTCGCTGCCCTGCCAGTCCTACTACCAGACCCTGTCGCAGGCCCAGCAGGTGTGGAACAGCCCGCTGCTGCAGACGGCGCCAGGCAGCCTCCCGGGAAGCCTCAACAGCAAGACCACCAGCATTGAGAACCTCCGTCTGAGGGCCAAGCAGCACGCAGCCTCGCTGGGATTGGACACGCTCCCCAACTGAAGCTCGGCCTGCTCAGTCGACGTGTCGGGCCTCTGCTCTGGGGCGTAGCTATGAATTATGGGCCCACAAGAGGAGACTCTGGCTCCCCTACACTTTGCTCTCGACCTCACACCGCCACAGCAACTACATCTACACATCCAAAAATACATTAGAAATATGTCACATTTAAACAAAAGTCTTTTTGACTGCTACCCAATTGGCTGTCATAACGATAAGTTAAAAAATTCCTCTGTTCAAAATCTGTCCGAATTTCAAATTTGTGCTTTTTTCACATAATTTAACAAAACAACCGCTGAGGATGTTTTGTTTGCAGTTTCCTAGATTTCAGCTGAACTCAATTTCAAAACCAGAGCGAAATGACAAACAGTAGAAACAACATATTTTTAGGCACACATGAAAACCACAAATGTGTTTCAGAGCAGGCACTTTAGGGGCCCCTCCCTCACCTTCACCCCATCGTCTTCATATTGGCACGCAGCTCCCTGCTGGGAGCTCACCACAACATGAAGAACATTGCTGCTGGACAGACTTAACAGAAAACAAGAACTCGATGGACAAAAAAAAACAAAACAAAATGAACAAAAAAAAAAACAAAAAAACAACTGGACTGCAGTTATGACTGAGCAGTTCTCTCTGCCTGTGTGGATGGATCTTGCTTGTATTTGACTCCTCCTGATTAACAGCTTGAGCCACTTCTTCTAATGCTAGCTGCTCACTATGATTTGAGCCTCCTCTGTAAAGTCAGGTCCTGAAACACAGAGCCGTCAGTCTCATTCCTGGACAGACACGAGATATTAAAATATTCTATAATCCAACACCTGAACGTGAACTATGCATGCATGCACCTCTCTGAAGCATGGCTTACAGCCGCACAACACAGAATGAAGTCACATCAGATCTGATATTAGAAATAAAGCTCAGACCAGTCACTATAATCCCCAAGACATACGGTTTTTGTTTTGGGCTTTTTTTTTTCTCCTCTCCTTGTTTAGAGTTACAGCTCTACCTGCAAGAATCCATTGAGCGTTGTAAATATCCCACAGTGTTTGCCTCCGTCTGCCTGGTTAAAGAGTAACTCCATGTCGCTTTTTATGTGAAGGATTTGACAGAAAACATTCAATTCATTTCTCAATTGTGGCTTTAAGCAAAAGGACCTACAGCAGAAATGAAATAAAGGGAGAATCTGAAGAGGAGGCACGGTCACAAATAAATATGAACCCAGCCCACATACAGTATATTTTTGTTAACTCGGGTGCCAGATCGAACCCACCACTTTTTTTTCCTGCACCAGTGGCTTCAGCAGAAAGACGCACAGGCCAATTCTCTATGTATTATATCAATGTAGATTCAAGACATGTATTTCTCAATTGTTTGAAATGTGAGTAATTTATCTGTTTAATTCAAGGGAATAAATCACACTTAAGAATGACTCCTGTTCTCAGTGTTGTCAGTCGGGATAGAGCATGAAAATATTTACTTGCCTCATTTTGCCATTTTTCAAAAGCAAAGAGGGAAACGCAGCCTAAAAGAATTAACACCTGTTACTCAAAATTAAAGAAAATAACAAACATAAAGCGGAATTCCCTGTGTAACATTCTGAATTAAGGATATAGAAATACTGCATAAATGTGATCCGAAAATACAATTTTCCAAATGGCAGTTCTGAAACTTTGGACCTTGGTCAGCTACAAGGTGAGTCAGAAGGAGACCAGACAAGCGGTAAACATTATAATCACACAGCAGGACATTTCACCAACATGCATATATATGCGCACAAACACGCATTCACAACATAGGTCTTCCAAAAATGATTTTTTCCAAAGTTTCTCAAGTGAGAGGAAGTTGGCAACAAGAGAGGGATTAGTTTAGGGTGCGCCGAATCTGGCTCCTCTGCGGCTGTCTGATGGCGCTGAGTGGGACTGACAGAAAACTGAATCTTTCCACACACATTACCTTCAAACCTTTTATATATTAAAAAAAATTGAAAGTTTGGTTAATATGTTCCACTGAAGACAGCTTGATGATCCGTAAATAATTTAGACGCAGGAGGTCTACCATCCTCGACGGTGAGGTTTACACACCACATAGGGGAGAGCCTGCCACTTGTTCACCCGCTGCAGAATAACTAATCCTAAATGAAATGACTGAAGCACAGTGTCAGGCTCTAAAGAGTCTCCAATCCACCACCCACCCATCCATCCACCCCTCATACACTCTCTCCCTCACTTGCTCCCCTCCCCTGTCAATCGAGGTTTGGCTGCACCGAAACAGAATGCTTTGCCATAAGAAGATTACCTTTGGTTGGGATATCGATGGATTAAGTAAGAATAGAATGAGATAAAATAGGACTGAAAGGGTTCCCGGAGTCAGCAAAGTTCAGACACCTGTTTTTTTTTTTTTTCTCCTGCTCTTTCCCGGTTTCTCACTGCATGACCATAAAGATTATATCACTTTCTAACTACAGAAGGGGAGGTGAGAGGGGTGAGAGGTTTAGTATGGGGCCGGTTACAATGCATAAAAACAAGCTTGAGGCTGACAAGACAATTTTTACAAATGCCTGTAGGTTATTTTCGGGTGTTCTCTTTAAATATGTGGTCAATTTGTCATGAACGTCTGGGTTTTGTGTGTTTGGAAACATCATATGGGTGTAAATTAACGGGAATGCTGTCTTTGCGTATGTGTCTGTGTGTGAGAGAGGGAGAGAGAGAGAGAGAGAGTGTGTGTGTGAGTGTGTCTATGGCAGCTAAGCCGCTGAAGGTTTCCAGGAGCTCTTTGATGTGTATCTGGGCAATGCGCTATTAGAGGGATTTTCCTAGTTGACAGCTCAGAGAATGTGTGGAGGAATTGCGATGCCAGCGGGCTAAAAGAATGCTGGAAACAGGATTAGGATCATATTCTGGCAGCTCCTGTCACTTCATCAATGGGCTAAGGTTTCCTCAGTGACAGCCCTCCTTCTCTGCCCAGCTAAAACCTTTAGTGGGACCATAAAAGGGGTGAGAGAGGGGAAAAAACAATGATTGAATGGTGTGCTATGATTTCTGTGCTGGGTTTGCTCTGAGGGCTTTGTGTTGGGAGGTCTGAGGGGGACGGTGTTGATTTGGAGGGAGGGGTAGGTCGTGGGGATGAGAAAAGGGGCCTTTTTTGGGGAGGAGGGGTGGGGGGGTGGGGGGTTGGGGGGGAACTGTGGTCTTTTTTGGAAGTTTTACACCCAAATCCCCATGGCAGAGCATGTGGAAGGGTTTTACACTGATGCTAGCAGACAGGGACAGCAGCTTGGTGTCCCCCAGGGGACGACAGCAGCAGAAGCAGCAGCAGGTGGGAAGGGAGAATGCTGTTTCCTGAATCTTCAGGATCCACTTTGTGTCTATAAGCCCTGCCTGTCTTCACCAAGTGAGACCTCTTTCACCTTGAGATCCTTGAGTGTCATATACACTTGCACGCACTTCTGAGACTGTTTACAGTGGCCCTCTGCTGTGATTAGTTATTTTATCAAAGTATAATTCTTGTGATATTCTAGATTTTTTAAAATTGATTCAAATGATTTTTAATGAAAAGACTTCTTAAGTACGCGTATTTTCAATGTAACCAAAATCTGATGCAGCTTATTTCTCTGTGCCATAGACCTTCACTATTGTCCAAAAACTATAAATATAGCACATCAGTGAGCCACTCCATTGCACTGGGTGACATGTTCCTCCATTGCAATGAACAGGGGCACTATGATTTATTTTGAGTTGATACATATACCATCATGCTGCTGTAAATACTCACTAGAGCATCAAATGTGTATTAATCCACAACTGAAAATAGTCCCCAACAAATGCACTATTTCCTCCTGTTTGAGTAACATTAGATAAAAACTACAGCTGTTTTAGGATATTACTTGACCTTTTTAAAATAAATCAATCAACCAATCAATCAATCAATCAATCAATTAAAAAACATTACATATTTAGAAACATTTGGGTTTCAGGTGTAGTGCCAAAGCCTGGGGAAGTCAGTATTGGCCTTTTCATGGGGTTTGCTGACAATAACAAAAATTTTAAATATCAAAACTTTTATCATAATCTATTTGTCCAGGTAAATAAAATTTAATCTCAAGCAAATATCATATTTACCAACAAGCTAATTTCAAACTGCAGGCCTTGTGCACATTACATTAAAATAAATAAATAAATAAAAGTCATCACATGCTGAATTCCGAGAGATGGGAAAACTACACAAAGAGGAACATGTGGTTTCTGCAACATTTTACCCATTTTACTTACTTATAAATTCAAAATATGTATGAACATGGGATTTTTGATATGTCACATTAAGTGTAAGACATCTCATGAAAACTACGATTTGAAATCACATACTGGCATATGTGGTTTACAGACATTTCACATGTGAAAACACTAATTTTACATATTTCTTTCCGTAAAATACAATAAATATCAAATGCAATTAGTAATCCCATTAGAAGCATCTTAACTCACAAGCTGTAAGACTCAGCTTAAGACCTGCATCTTTGGAACAACAGATGTTTATTTTTCACTTGCTGAAGCAGTTTGGATCATCCTCTTTCTACATATCACTAACCATGTTAAGGTGAGTCATTTATGCCCCCAAGCTGAATATTTTGAGAGGATTTTGAGTTGCACCTTCTCTAGTTGGGCCTGAAGTTGTGCTGCAGGATCATTTTTCTTGACTGGGCTTATAGGGTGGTCTCTCCCATGCATCTTGGACCAGCTGTCTCAATGCTGCCACCAAAAACCCCTTCCCCAAGAGTGTAACTCCACACTTTGCTCACCCATGTGAAACAATACTTTCACAATACCACAGGAGTTTGATTGTTGGCGACAAGTTATATAATGCCAGGAATTACAGACTAGCATGCAAATGCTAAATCCTCTCTTTCTCCTGAGAAGTGGATGAGACGGACTATATCTGCAGGCTTCACTCTGGCTCCCCAGCTTTGTGCTACAGCGACGCTCTCCTTTCTCCCCCTGACTTGGGTGATAATCCTGACACGCACTGTCTGCATTTTTTACTGTACGTGTTTAAGCGCATTTGCAGAGCATTTATCTCTCCAATGTAAACCAATTTGGCTATAAGGGCCTTGGGCCAAGCAAGGCGCTGGAGGGAAGAAAGGAAAACTCAAACCTAGCAGATGTGCAGAGAAGAGAGGATGGGAGAGCTGGCGAGGACGCGGGGGTTGATGAACAACTGAATGCAGCAAAAAAGGGAAAGCGGAACCGCACTGGAGAAAAAGAGTGTCCCTTGTCCGAAGGGTAAGCTTTTCAAACTTGGGATAGGGGCCTTTAAAGCCGATAGAACGTGGATCACTGAATTGTTGAGTCACAGAATCTGAGAAAATCATACGGAGCTCCCAGTTAATCCTGTCATAGTGAAATCGGTGGGCATACTTCGGGGATCCCAGCCCCTTCTGAAGAAATTTGGAGCCTGCTGTATTGACAGAGCTGCTGTTTGATACCGCCTATACACCTGTATCAGCTGTCTGTTAATCTGCCTTCCCCTCCTCCCACTAGTCCTCCGCAGCACGCTGCCTCTGCTGGTAGTAATGGCTGATGAAATGGACCAAAGACCTAAAAGCTGCCAATCTTGCTGCTTCTTGATGTCTCCTGTAAGTGGCTCTGGTTGCAGGCTGAACTTGTCACTTTGATCATCTGAAAGGCAGGAGCCCTGCTGTGTCAAACATTACTACTTGCAATTCTGTGGAACCATAAAGACTATGGGATCCTTGGTCCCTGAAATGGGACATTAAGACAGAATCATCCTAGTTTAGTTGTGGTGATATCAAGGTGTTTTATTTGCTGGCACACAGGCAGGGTCTGAATGTGTTTGGATGGCTTTTAAAGTACCTGATCTTACAGCCTAAGGTTCCTGTAAATGAGGTGTTTGCTGCTCTTATCAATGAGACGTTACATGAGAAGAGCACCTCGGCCTGTTGGGGCTGTTGAACCGTTCTGCTGTACGATTACAACAGGCTGAGCTTTGGCCAGGTGCCGTCTACATTTAACTTATCAAACTATTTCAACTATTTCCCTCACTTTATTTTGCAAGTTCGAATGTTAAATCAAGGTCCGGTATTATTTATAACATCATGACTACATCATGGCATCTACAAAGTTTTCTTACACTGATACTAGATTTGGCTTAGATTGCACTGACAAAGTTTTATTTCACATAAAGTTGTGCAATGGTGGAAAAGGTATTCAAAGCTTTAAATTATGCAGCAGTACTCTGCTTTAAGTATTACTCGGCGTCTCCATAGTGCACAAATAGCACATCTATATTTGTCAGCGGCAAGTGGTTTTATAGGGGGCCTTGATGAGAGCCACTGGAGTCAAACATATGGACCTGCAGATGAAAGCAATTAGCTGATAATTGCTAAAAGTTCAGAAAAGCTGCATAACTGGGTGTTGATTATCAGTGGGATCAACAGTACTAGAGACATTTTCAAGCCAGTTGATTTGATATTGAAATCGCTTGATAGAACTTTAAATATTAGTGTCTTGATAGCTGCCAGAGTTGGAGTTGATACGGTCGACTTGCAATGTTAATGCCTCAAGTCTAAGTTCCAGAAAATGTCATATATACATTTTTTTTGCAATCCATGTTGTAAATGTACACATGTACAAATATACATTACACTAATACAGATGTTTGACACTTTCTATTTCTCCTTTATTACAGATGAATGATTTCTTATTAATACTTATTAATTCAATAAAAACAATTTTTACAAACTGTAAAAAGTTGTATGAAATGAGATTTTGGGTTCATGTTTTCATTTACATATTCAGTCCAGAAACTGGTTCATAGTGAGGAGATATGTCATGTTAGTATAGATTTCAAACTATGAGTTGGCTTGGTGCCATTAGTTATTTTTTCATTTATCAAGGAGAGTTTTACATTTGTTAAAAAGTAAATGCTTTGTGTTAGCCACAATGGATTAATTTTCATCTGCAGTCTCTTGTATGAAAGTTGGCCCTAACAGCAAAAATTAAGTCTCCGACATTCATAGTCTGGCACATTCTTTTAACATGTTTAACAAGGATGACATGTCTGTGTTTTTTGCCAGTATTGTGTGACTCAAACAAGATAATGTTAGGATTACGTAGGGAAAAAAAAGAGGAAAAAAAAAAAAAAAAAAATCAGTGAAAATCAGTTTAATCACTGTTTTTCTTTTATATATGGGTATTTTGTTTAAAATGCTATATTTGGCGATTATAGTCTTCTGCATTATATCACTTATGCTTTCATCATCTGTGATGCTTTTAAAGTGCTACAGTATAGAAATCATGTTTAAATTGATTTTAATGTGTATAATACACAACTGCCAAACTGTAAATGTATTTAATGGGCCAATTTGAAGGCTGAGTTTGTGTGTGTGTGTGTGTGTGTGTGTGTGTGTGGGTGTGTGTATATGTGTGTATGTCATTGCTTCTGTCTCAGATCCTGAGGGATTTATGAACAATGTCAAGTTCCCTCTGAAGACCTGAGTCTCTTCACTGCCTCTTAAAGCTTAATGCTCCCTGACTGAGTGGCACAGCGAGAGCCACACACTCTCTCTCTATGTGCCACAGATAATGCTAAGAACAACCTCTCAATTCCAGCTCTCCTCCAAGCCTAATGTGCCCTCCTTCCTCTACCGCACGCACACGGTCATTTCCATTCAATGAGACACCAGTGCAAACGTGGACGATTGTAATGGAAAACACTAACATTGTCCCTAATGGTTTCCCATCCCAGGAGAGTTTTAAAACATATGTAAATTTATGTTAACCCAACAGAAACACATATTTACAATAGCACAGGGTAATCACAATATGACGACATGGTGCACTGGCCTCATAGATGGAGGCGCCATGTGTCATTAGTCTTCTTTATCTCTTTTTTGTTTCCTGTTATAGCATCAGTGCAACAATCACTCACAAAAAGAATGAAAATGGCCTGTGCTCATCTGTGGCACAGTGATGGAGAGGCAGAGGTGGAGGGTAAAGAATAAGGTGAAGGAAGAGGTTTTGTGTCTTCACAGCTGCTGGGTGCAGCACATTATATGAAGTTAGTTTATTAAATATTAAACTACATAAAATGATTTAATGTACAGGTTTGAAAAGCTGCAAATATCAGATCAAAAACAACATGTTAAAAAAAAAAAATGATCCTGAGTAATGACTGACACAGATAAGCAGTGGAGGAACAGTGGATTATATCTTGCCTGCACAGTATGTTATTGCTGATTTCCAACATTTGAAAACTAAACTGGCTCCTCTGAGAATAAAACGAAGTAACTGATTTCTCTCAGACATTGTAAAATAATAGGCTGCCAGTTCTTGTAAAAAGAGTCAGACATGATTGACAAGAAAATATTATTTTCTGCATTCATTATAAATTCTTATTTTAAACATCTTTGCATGTGGTCGGAGTGCTTCTTTGCCCAATGTGAATTCAGTTTGCTCATGGATTGTAGTTCCTGTTCATGCTGTATGACATTAAATGTTAAACAATACCAGTGGTGGCAAAACAGAATAGATTATAGATCTATGATCTACAGATCGTACAATTATAACTGTGAGTGTCAGTTAGACTCGTAAGCGCTTACAAGCACGATATAAATTAAATGATTTGTTAAAATCCTGAGGTTCGTCAATGACCAAGTCAAACACAAGCAGAAAAGTACCAATGAACCTGACTATTGTTTGAGTTTAACAGTAAACCTTTAGTCGATCTTTATTATGATCAAAAAAAGAGCAGAAAATACTAAATAGATAAATAGGAGAGTGAAACTCAAATTATTACAGATTTAAAAATCTTCAACTACCGTTTCTTTCTAAAACAATATTAATTGTTTTAACTTTTACTCATATTTCATTGTTTGTGTTTTCACAAACAATACACTTGCTGTACTCAAAGCAAATTTAACCTGAAGTCACAGAGGTTTGTCGCTCTACCTGTGGCCCCTCGGTTTAATCTCTGCTCTGTTTGACCAGTTGTTCCACCTCCTTCATGAAGCGCAGGCAGAGCTCATCCTGCCACGGCAGGGCGACACACTGCACAGCCACAGGCAGACCCTCGCCTCCAGACACAGCCTGAACACAGACACAGACTCCAGTCAGAAAACAGTCAGTAACCAGAACCATCACAGTCTGCTGCCTCCACCTACTGACCAAAAGTGGAACTACAGTTTATGAGAGTCACTAATGTGGCCTGGCGCTTAAGTTTGGGGTGATACGCAGGAACACAAGTGCAGGAGGTATGCCACCCTTGCTGCTCGCCCTACCAGACTCTCTGAAGTGATTATTAATTTATTTTTTTTTGACAGTCAATCAAAGAAAACAACAAAGAGACTCAAATCCAGAACAAAGTGATGCAAAACGACCACAAAAGACACAAGTCATTTTTGTCTTGCTCTTATGCCTTTGTATGTATCTAAGGGCTCATTGTCTCATAATTTGACCATGGCTGTCGGCTATTTGTTGATATTTTTGTATATCAGAATACTGTAAGTTGTTTATTTGGCATCTATTTATGGCACTGAATAAACATTTAAACTATTAATAAAAAAAAGTTTTTTAGTCTTAACAGTGTTGATCTACTGTATTATATAGTTGGCAACAGTCACCTCTCACTGGTTTTTCCTACCTGTTTGAAGAGCTTGTCCCAGTGGTCTTGATGAATGCCTTTATAGTGCTTGAGTTCCTCCTCATCCTCTGCTGTCACCGTGGAAACGTGAACTACACCGGCAGGAAAGGTGAGGAGATTGTAAAGCATCGTGTACGAAAGAATGGCTGAAAGGACAGAAAATAGAAATGAGTTATTCACTCTGTTACACCTGCTTTTATAATAGTAATATTTGATCATTAGTGTGGTGATATGCTGGGTTGACAGTGTTTTATCACTTTTACGTGAATTTTCCTGATTTTTGGCAGATAATCAAGTCAGATTTCTTTATGTGTCTTATAGTAATTAAGAAAATGATAACATCATCTTTTTATTTATTTTTTAAATTTTTCATTGTGTAAATAAAGACCGCAATTTTCATGTGTGAAACAGTAATTTCCTGTTTTGCTTCACTGTTTGAAAACAAGAGATTTTCTTGTTCAGTAACCAGAGTGAGTCTGGAGAAACCTCACAGGAAGAGCGGCTGCTGTTTTTAGCCATTTTTACAGTATCAGTGTGGCTCATGACACATTCTTTGAATTCATTATCATTTCTCTAAATGCCAAATATAAATTTAAAATATAAATATCATTACGGTTTTGCCCCAAGCTACTAAAACAGTTAAGTGATTTGCTTTTTATGTTGTACAGCTATACGTGATTTATGGAAACTATCAGCTAAGACAGAACACCTCTGACCTCATATTTACTTTTCAGAAAACACTATAGGTTAAAGAATACAGATGGACAGACTCTATTCATTAACAATGCCATTTCGGTTATTTGACAAACATCAGTTGAGTATACCGTACGGGTAACCTTGCCGCAGTATAAGAAGTTGTAGGCTGGTCCGATCACAGGGCACAGCAGCACGTCTATGTTGCATCTTTTCCAATCAGCTATTGTTTCTTGAATGTAGTCCTAATGAAAACACATGAGAGTTCAATTTCCCCTTGTGTGCACTCACTCTTGCACAAGTGTCATACTTTTGAACAACAGTACCTCGACAGCAGCATGCTGCTTCCACAGATCTGAAACAGATCTGAAAAGAAGGCAGAGAAAGAGTCAGCATGTTCTGGCATTCGGTCCATCACGTACAGTAAGGTTGTGTAACAAAGCCTCGAGAACAAACTGTCATCTTCAAGACAACTCTCTCACCTAACTCCACTGATAGCATTGAAGACGGCAGAACCACGAGGAGACTGCAAAACATGACATGAAACACACTGTCAGACTCATTGTAGGTGTTTTATCATATAGTACACAACCAAGGTAATTTTCAAACTAATGTTATCCTAGTTGTCCCTAAAGAAGATTTATATGGTCTTTAACTCACCAGGGGCTTTAGGAGGAATGAGAGGGTTCTCTTCAACCACGTCGGAAGATAGTAAGGGATAACCTGTGCTCTGAGACAGGGGTCCAGAGGGCCTCCCTCCCTAAAACAGAATCAGAGATCATTGGCACAAAATAGAACAATCTGTTCAAAGCAATTGTTCGGAGGTTTTTTTGTAAATAGTTTGAAAGAAACAATGTGAGGTTTGATAAAGTTTTAGAACATAGTCTTCAAAAAGCAAAAACTAATATCACAGCTCTGTGATGTTTGCACATCTTTGAGATCATACTAACATCACCTGAGTTAAGTTTGTCAGAAGGCTAACATTTGCTAAACAAAACTAAAACAAAGTTAGTTGTTTTAGGTATTCAGTCATAAATCAAAGTATTGAACTAATTTAAATTTTGACCTGGCTACGGCACTAAATGAAAACTCAGGAGCTCGCCGAAGTTATTACGATTCATCCTGAGGGAGTATAAATGTATGCACCAAATTTCATGGCAATCCATCAAATAGGCGTTGAGGTATTTCAGTGTGGACTAACTGCCCAACTGACCAGAACTGGACTGGACTATTGGCCGATCAAAAACGAAGCAATTAATCAAAAAACCAACTGATTGAAAGGCCAAAAGACATAAAGATAAGTGCCGTTATTCTTCCACACTTCAGTTATTCACAATTATCTAATTATTTAGCTTATTAACAATAACCACACTGATCTTAAAGGGAAATTAAACTTACAGTTTTTGTAGCAGGGTGGTAGTTCCGTCTGCGAGGATACCCTTTACCAACAGCTCAGTGGCAACGTAATCCATCCTCAGAGGACTGTAGGGCACTAGCTACAGGCACAAATGGCCGAAAGGGAAAAAGTGACTGCATCGGAAGCATACACCTCATATCACATATTTTAGATGGCCATAAATCATACAGTGTGTGTCAGTGTGTGTTTTGGTCTTACAGTGTGGCCTGCTTGCTCTAACAGTGCTTTGACTTCTCTGATGCCTCGGGCCATGCTTGGAGACGGCTGCATGTAGCCATCGCTTTCAACGTAACCGATCCTCAGGGGTTTGGAGCTCTGGTATATCTGAGGATAAACATTTTCACTCCGTGAACCATTTGAATGGAAACACACATTAACAGATTCATTTACGGTATTTAATTAATAAATATTTATTGATAGGAGGCTGAGGCTTTTTTTTCATTTGTCGTAAAGCTTGAATTAAGGCACAATCAAGAAATGGGATAACTCTACTGACAATGACCTGTAGATTTAACTTGTGGGTTTTAATGTGCCTGAGCTTTGCCTGCTAATATTTCTGTTTAACACACAGAATGTAATTTTCTGCTGCTAAGGATCTCACAATCAAGACAATAACAAAAGATGGAGTTTGGTGACATAGCATGGGATCATAGGAGTTGCTGTTTTCACCACCATTGCCATCACTGCAGTGAGCTATTCCTGGTTTGGATTCCTTCAGTGTCAATAATTGAAGATATTTTTTTTTAGGTAGCCGGTTTCCCACAGAGGTCTCCTCCTCTCCAAATCAGTGGACCAGGTCATTAAAACCAGTAAAAACACAGGATAAGGCAGTTTCATGTTAAAAATCATCCCCAGGGAGATGAGCCGAGCTGCTGCTAACGTATGCTCAGCTTGTTACTTTGATAAATCCATGATGATAGATAAACGCAGACATGGATAATAATGTGCCTTCATGTTTCCACTGCACCTTATACGGGTGAACTCAACTAATTATCATCACAGCAGAGCACAGTCCCCCAGAGAAAACAACCATGGTGCGAAAAACAGGCAGCAAACCACTTAAGGGAGTTTTCATCACCATGAGAGACTTATACCACAGAAGCAAAGTTTCAAATGATTACTACTGAATTGGCAGCATGTTTCCTTTCCTTACTCTCTTCAGGAGGAGTCAATATTTTGAAACACAATTACACAAAGGACACTGCAACTACTTTGGAATATCTGGCAACACCTTTTTGTTTCTAACAGGAAATTGGTACGAGGAGTGATCCCAGATTTCAATGCATCTATAATTACATTTCAGTCTGTCAATGCAGTACATAGACATGTACAAGGATCCGTGTTATGCCTAGCTTAACACAAAAGGCAGTATCGCCTCCTCTGGGAAATCTTTTCAAAAGACTCCAGAACCCGACTGCAGGGATTTTTTCCCCCACTTTCTTAAGGTTAACAATCACCATTGAGGTGCCATTGCAGTTTCAAAGTGTTTGCCGTTGTCCAAGCTGCAAGCTGGAGGCACTTTATTGTTTAAAATATCATTGTATGGTGCAACATTACCCTTAAGTAATACTTTGATATTTCAGACATACAATTGTTCACTTTCTTCCTGAGACTTTGGTGAGAAGATTGATACCACACTCAATGGTGTACAGAATTAAAATATGCAACTGCAGCCAGCAGCCCATAACATCAAGATCTGAAACAGGGGGAAACAGCTGACTCTGTCCAAAGATAACAAAATCTGCCTGCCATCACCTCTAAAGCTCCCAAATGTTCATATTATATCCCATTTGTTTAATCCGTACAAAAAAAAAACAAAGTATAAAAATGACAAAATGTATGATTAGTGTGATTGCGTTACATAAATAAAGTTTGATTTGAATTGACACACCTGCACATTGAAAGGTATAGGTGGAACAGTGGGGTCCAGGGAAAACATGTGGTCACACAGCAGAGCCTGCATACACAGAGCCAGACTCTCCACATCCTTCGCCATGGGTCCAGCAGATGACAGCACTAAATTTGTAAGAAATATAAGAAACAGTGGCCAAACCTAGCAGACAAAACATATTGTGGAAGTGATGATGTAACTCTGTGCATCAGTGTGTAGATGAATAATGGATTTTATTACCTTACCTGACTTTTGCCCTCGATAAATGGGCCTCACACCCTGTGAACTGACCAAGAAACAAAGAAATACAACAAAGTTAAGATAAAAGTCTAGTGCAAATTGTCATGACTGCACAATGAATATCCATAAAACTGGCAGCAGCAGAAATACTCACCTGAGCCGACCCGCCGTTGGCTTGAAGCCACAGATCCCGCAGAAAGAGGCAGGAATACGGATGCTGCCCCCTATATCACTTCCTAAACCAAGCAGAGAGCCTCCTCCACCAATGAGAGCCCCCTCCCCACCGGACGAACCTCCAGAGGTCTTCTGGAGATTATGGGGGTTCACGGTCTGCCCATAAATTGGGTTACTGCAGTCATAACTGGAGATGAGACAATAAAAGAAAAACATTGTTAAGCAACGGGCGTCACGGCCTTTGCACGTTTAAAAATGAGATATTACCCTTTGTGTTGACATAATATTGTACAGAATGTGACACAGTGTCACAGCTTAACTTTACGATAACTTGATGTAGAAATGATTTACTTTAACAAGCCTTGAGGTAAGTTGGTTTTCACAAAGGGAATAGCTCCTTGTCTCTTCAGAACCTCAACAAGCACGCTGTCCTTGTGGACAGGCTGGTCCAGATTAATGAGCACACCACACGAAGAGTCATGATTCTTGTGTTGTAAAATGAAAATGGACAAAGAGAGCAGTGTCAGATAATGGCACATCAAAGACATAAACCTGAGCTACATCAAGAATGCCACAACACTAGCGCATTCATATTTGGAAACCCTGTCAGTGTATTTGCTATTGAGTTGATTATGTTAATATATACATATATATATATAACAACAAATTACCTTGTATGCAATATTTTCTTTGATACTAATTGGAACTCCATACAAGAGACCATCCTTGTTGGAGGCAATAGTTTTTAGCTGGTCGAAACTTTCCAACAAAATCCCTGTGCAGCAGTTGAGCTGTTTGTGTACATCCAGAGTCTGTGACAAAAGAAAAGAAAAGAAAAGAAAAGAAAAGAAAAAAAGAAAAGAAAAGAAAAGAAAAGAAAAGAAAAGAAAAGAAAAGAAAAGAAAAGAAAAGAAAAGAAAAGAAAAGAAAAGAAAAGAAAAGAAAAGAAAAGCACAGATAGGTTCATATTTATGCCTTTTCTCCAAAAGACCGGTTATGTAAAACATGAAACTCTAGTGAAAGGAAAGCAGGTAGATAAATATTTGCTTGATAACAGAGATGACTTTAGGCCAGCAGCCTTGAAGGAATGACTTTGCATATTGTTCAAGGTTTTTCTTGTAATTAGAAGTCCAAAAAATAAGAAATGTGTTGATACACAAACCAAGTTTAAAAAGCAGCAAATATTTCAGCCCATAGACTGTGGGTGGCTCTAAATTTGATCCCTGTAGAGATAATAATAATGATTTATTTAGGATTTTTATGGTGGTTGTTCCAAAGTGAAACACAGTGCCTAACCAGGCACAAATACAACACTAAGAATCAGGGGAAATTCATTTCCATGATTGCTTTTCTGTGCTGGTAAATGAGCTGTTATGGTGTGTAACATACCTTTTCCATGTAAGAGTAAAACACATCCTCAGGGTTCAGCAAGCCTTCCCGCAGTTGCTTTGTTAACTCAGAGAGGGACAGTTTCAAGATAGCAGCAGAGTCAGTTGTTGGATGCTAGAAAACACACACACACACACACACACACACACACACACACACACATAAAAATATAAACTAATGTAGTCTCTGAGTGTGTTAAGATTATCTCCCTCACTCTCCTGTTGTATTAGTTGAACTTGTTTGGGGAAGTTTATTCAACCTTCATCAATACTGGTACATACTCTCTGGTTTGGTGACCTCAGAAAACTCCCTGCCTATATTTAACTTTAACCTGGCCAGTGATCTTATCAGCAAGAAGAACCATCACCTGTGTGGGTAAAGGCTCTTTTACGGCTATTATGAATACCTTTCTCTCTGTCTACACACAAGTGTCACTGGTCAAACACACTGTGCTGCAAGTGTCCCCTGACTCACTAATGTACAGGCTGGTTTGTTAATAATGTAAATAACACAGCATCATCTAACAGTATGTTAGCGCTGAGCTCGCCCTGCCATGACAGGTCAAAATGTCCGCGATAACAGCCTGATAAAACAAAGAAATTGACAGACAAGCGTGTTGACGACAAATGAGGAAATGTATTTATGTTAAAGAACTTAATTATGTAGAAGTGTGAATTAAATGCAGGAGTGTTTGAACTTTCGATCATAACAGGCAAGCCATACCCTCATAACTTTAGCTAATTCTCACCGACTCCTTGTGCCGGAGCACAGCCTGCTCTGCCCGCTGTAGGCTCTCGGTCCTCCGGTTCCTGGCTCTCTGGATCTTATCATTTGCCTCTCGATGGCTGGTGACCTTCCGGACCATCAGCACCAGAGCTCCCACACCGCATGCAGCAGCCGTTATAAGTGCCGCTGTCCGGTTATCCAGCTCCACTCCCCGAAGAAACTGCTCCACTTTCTCCATGGTTGTCCTGTTTGTCTTATCGCTCCAAGCGCAAGGGAAAGCGTCGGCTAACTTAGGCTAACACACAAAGACACGGTTTTAAAGCCATGCGTGTGCAGTTACTGGGCTAGTCAGAGCAGTGAAGTCAACAGGTGGGCGCGGTTAACCCGTGTAGTGACATATCTATCGTGAAGTACCTTCAGCTTAAATAACCTTCATTGCAACTGCAAAAAAAACCCGCATGTGTACCACACTTCTACAAAGCAAAGCAAGACGTTAAGCAACGTAGATGGCGCCAGTGCTACTCCTTAGTCAGTCATTTCAACTGAATGATCAATTTATTCAACATAAAAATTTAATTAATACACCCCACACTCCACAGAGGCCTGCAGTATAAAGTGGGATTAGAGGTTAGCGAGGTAACTTCAGGTTTGACCGGTGGTTCACTTCTTTTCCGGAGTAAATCACCATGGTAACTCAAACTGAACTCCTGCAATGCCCTGCCCCGGAACAGGTTAACTTCAGAGGAACAAGTCAAGGCCACGCCTCAAAGTAACGAGATGCAGAAAGTAGGGAACAGACCCTACAACACTGCAGCAACACTTGGATCAGTTGTGTTCATTTTTAAAGTCACATCATTGTGTCCTTCGTCCTAGATGAAGACTGTAATTTCTGTAACAGGCAGGGCAAATTCTGTTTTTTGGTGAAGATGAAACAGCTTCCCTCCTTGGATTGCCTGTGTAGACCTAACAGCAACAGCAATCTGCATGAATTTTACAGACCAAAGATGTTTTTTTGTGTTTTGTGTATGTTGTTGTTAACTAACATCATGACCTCCCATCAGGATAGAAATGTTTCATCATAGGATGAAGGTGATCACTCAGAACTTTGCAGTGATGCTTCCCTATAAGGAGACAAGTTGACCCAGACCATGCCTGCAAAATGACCCTGTGAAGAAAATTATGATTAAGGTGTGTTTTCATCATGTACTGAATTGGTTTGTTAGTAGACATTGATAGGAAAACATTTAGTGGGAAATGTTTTGTGATATGCAAGATCCAAGAAAGTTTTGGTAAGGAAAAAAATAAAAAAGGAGAATTAGTTATTCTGTCTTTTCATGATACAGAGAATTTCCCTCACAACCCTGATTGCAAAGCAAAGCCAGTGAATCCTCTCATTCAGGCCTGGTACTGTTTTCTTGGTATTCACCACACGTACACTTGCCCACTCATTGAGAATAGGGTGAAGGATGACTCATCTGATCTGACCATATCACTTTTTTCCCCACATCTGTGGACCAGTGTCTATTGTTTTTGTGCCACAAAACACTCAAATGTGTATTGATCTTTGTAATGAGGGGTGTATGCGCTGCAACCCTATTATTTCACTCATTCACTCACTAATTGTTGACAGTTTGATTACATCCTGCATTAGCATATTCAGTCATCTGAGGAACACTTGCCCTTGTTTTTCCTTATGTATCATACTAATGCACGAGCATCACAGTTATCTGCATTTGTTATGTTTGTTCACTCATTTATTCAGGTTTTTCCTTTAGTTTGTCACCTGTCTGTAGTCATACAATAAACTCGTGACACAGGGTAAGGTTTTCAAGCCAGCCACTTTAATGAAATGTTGACTCAGAGTACCTTGTTAAATACTTCAAGTTTCTTCACATGGGCAGATACATTTTAGTATACATTTAAAGTTACAACATACAGCAGATCCACAAATGGATGTATTTAAAAACCATGTTCTCCTCATAACACAATATTTGAAGAATGTCATCTTCAACAATCAGGAGGGATTTCATTTGACAGAATGGAACAGTTTGTGTGCCACCTAGAGAGAGGACATAAGAGGTTATTCATTAATGAAAACAACTACACACAGTGCAAGGTAAAGTAATTTGAAGAGCCTTAAATAGTTCATGTCACTTAAGTTAAAAGTTACTACTTGTAACATGAAGGTCACGGATATGCCCCAGCTGAAGTTAGTGAGAGAAATACTAAACTGTTCATGTGTGAAGGACATGCAAAACCAATGTTATTTTAATGTAGTATTTTGATAGTCTTACAGTACAATATGACCTTTCTGTACCGTAAGTATATACTGTCAAATAAAAAAGACAGTGGAAATGGATGAAGTAGCTTGTATTTCAATAAAACCTTTTGGTAATTAGAGGAAAAGGTGCTCACTGCTGCTGCATGTTGCTGGAAGTTAATGTCTTCTATAGTAAGGCCATCTGTGAGCACTGAAGTCTTACTTGCTAATTTTGGACAATTTTGTAAAGACCATTTATTATTTCTATGATACAGGGAGGCAATTTATCCTGAAGTCCGTGAAGATCTATCCTTAAAATGAAAAGCACGATCAACCTTGAGCGGCACTGCTGTATGTATTGCATATAAATAAAAAGGACAGCTGTGGAAAATTCTGTAATGACTATGAAATAACCCCACCTGTTGTAAAGGAGATTTATTTGTATAAATTCAACTTTGTATTTCGAGTCAGCTGTTTATAATTAATCGGCACCATCTACCAGTTCATTTCAGTTTGCCAAAAGAACATGAATCATATGCTATTTGAAAGTAACACATTAAACTATTAATTTTGACAAAACTAGTGCTAGCCAAGCTGTTACATGACTAGCTAATTAAGTACTCACAAATTTTGGCTGCTTTGGGGTGGATTTGCTTACTTATTGCATTCACACTTACACAGTGGTCCCGAGCATGCAGGAAGTCAAACAGCTCCTCGGTGCAATCCTCTTCTGTCGCAGACCGAGACCCAACTCTGGTCTCACACTGCTCCAGGCGTGCCTGAGTGTGGACGCAGTGCTCTGTCTCTGCACACTTCTGTCGCACCGTTTCAAGAGGATCCTGGAACAGAATACGCAGCATTCATTATATGTACCTTAAACTGTGTCCTTCAATAGGAAACACTCATTCAGTAGATGATCGGAACTACAATCTGTTGCCCAATGAGTATCAGCCAGGGTAATCTTAATATTGAAAAAATCTCAACCAAAACAACCAAAGTGACCATAGAAGTTGTATACAATAAACTGGCAACTGAGAGTAGGAGTGTGCAGGTGAATTCTGAGGGGTTAACTCCCTTTATCCACAAAGACACACACACACAACTACAGACACCTCTAACATATTATGTATCAAAACTGTGTTTGGAGACAAGCAGTTAATAAAGGGGGTTACAATGGCTTTGAGTTTTGAGGTTTCTTTTAAATGAAGAGGGAGAAAATACCTCATGTATTTATAGATGACCCTAGAGGAAGGCCTGGCAATGAAGAAAACCTTTAATGACCCCACCTCTGGTTGCCCAGTCATGTAGAGGAGTGTCTTTTTGTCAAGCATTTTCAAATTAAATTCCCGTTTTCTCAACTGACAATTAGATATGTTCAGTAAAAAGTGCGACAGAGAGAAACAGTTAACATATTTTGATGAACATACCACCATGTCTTCCTCCTCTTCCTCCTCTTCTTCCTCCTGGAACAGACAGACACGACCAATTCAGTTACATCATTCACTACAGCCATTACACAGTTGTTAGCTATCTTTTTCGTCAAAAATACACCAACAGCTGGCAAACCAACATCACAGACTATGAATTAGGGCTGCGTTTTAATCGAGTTGCATGCATTAGCACATCATATTTCCCAATGACGATGGGAACGTTTACGTCGGCTAATGCTAACATAAGCTAGGTAATGATGTAGCTCAGTTAGCCGTGTTGTGTTAGCTTGCTAGCTGAAAAAAACAAAAGTTACTGGCATCGCAGAACTGGCTTAAATCTATAAAAGCTACTTACATCCTCGGGTTCTCCGTTCATGATCATCTTCTCTTCGAAAACCATGATTTTGGTGCTTTTGTCCTTAGTTGACCGGCTGTCAAATCTCGACTGTTGGAGGACACCACAGGTCACACGAGCTAACAAGTCAGCGAGAACAAACCGCACTGTTTCCGGTCACCACAGCAAAACTTTCACAACAAAACCTCCCTTTTGACAACTCGGTTTCCGTTATATTCATTGAGTACATGATCATTGAAAACTGTCGATCTTTTTTTTTATTCAGACCTGAGCCATAAAAATGGCTCAATTAATGTGGTGATATAACCACTTCGTGCTACTTTAAACATTGTCCAGAGGCAAAGCAGATGATAGAATAAATCGTGGAGACTATGAAAGAAAAGGTTTTCCTTTATATTTACCCTTCCACTGACTCAGCAACAATTTTCCAAGTTGTTACTTTTCTTGTTTTATAATCAAGCAAATAAATGTATTTTATTTTAAAGTCAGAATCGTCTACTTCCTCTCGGCCAAATTGATGGATATCTATACTGCTATCATGTGTTGAAAAGTAGTACTACAACAGCAGCAGGAATGATACACTAAGTTGAAAATACAGTGTGAAGTAGGCCTATACCACTGTCCTTGTAAGTCTACTTTTGTCCTTTTAGCAACCAGTTGTGGCCCAGCAGGCAGAGCTGGCTATCCAGTAATCACAGGGTTGGTGGTTCACATGTCAAAATGTCTTTGGACACTGAACCACAATTGCTCCCAAAAGCTTGTTGGTATCAGGTCATTTTAATTTAGCTGTCTTTTTTTGTCTTATATCGGACAAGATCACACTTTCCTTTATTCACACTATACAACAAATTACATTCCATACCTTGAATATTTTATGGTTATTGATTAACAGTGCTTGATATCAGTTTCCCTTGAAAAGAGGTTAGAGTCCAGTGCAGCTGGTAGATATGTTGCCAAGAGCCAATAAGAGCAAGCTTCTCACTCACAGGAGAGAGAAGGGTGCTATTACTGACCACTGTCAACACAGCATCAGCCTTTTGTCACACAGAAGAGGAGGGCAAAGAAAGCACAGTTATACAGTTTTGACCTCTTGTTTGCAGAATGGATTCGGTCTTTTCTGTAATTGGATCCTATGTTAACTTGGATTTCAAAGGTCTGCTGCTCTTCACGGCAGTTTTCATCCTCACTGCAGATTATATTAAGAGCCGTCGGCCGGCCAACTTCCCTCCAGGTCCCTGGGCATTACCTCTTGTGGGCAACATATTCAGTGTGGACCAGACCAAGACTCATGAGATCTTGACAGAGGTAGCTAAACCAGTGTCAAAAGTGTACCATTAAAAATGCAACAGGTCTACTAATAGGACTCATCTGTTATGTCAAGCATTATCCCTTGTCTCTTGAACCTTCTCACAGATAGCGGGGAAATATGGAAATGTGTATAGCCTGAGAATGGGCCAGAAATGGATGGTGGTGTTAAACAGTTTCGAGGTTCTGAAAGATGCTCTAGTAACGCAGGGAGATAGCTTGGTCGACCGCCCAGAATTACCTCTGCAGGACGACATAGCCTGTGGACTAGGTAAGACACAAAGATTGTGTATTCAAAATTTTAAACTCACTATTAATGTGATGCCTGTGAATACAGGAAAGTAAAGTGAATATTTTATATGATACATTTTACTTTTTCCCCAATCATTCATTGTTACAGAAATTACAGTCTTCATTCATTATAGTTTGTGTTATTTTTATATATGTATATATTTTTCACAGCTTTTCATGAGCTTTTGTCCATTTACATCCACTCCTTAGTGATTCTCTTCTGCTTTTTCCTGTTACTTTACAAACAATTGCTAATATATTTTTATCCTACAATTTTTTTGCTAAAGTGCTAAAAATGAAGAGTCCAATTCTTAAACTTGAGATGTTTGTTCCACACTGTGTATTTCCCATCAGGTGTAATTTTCAGTAATGGGAGCATCTGGAAGGAGCAGAGGCGTTTTGCACTTTCAACCCTCAGATATTTTGGACTTGGCAAGAGGTCACTTGAACCTGTCATCCTGGATGAATTCACACACTGTGCAAAAGAATTCAGAGGCAATAAAGGTGAATGGTTCACACACAGTGACATGTTTATAATGAACAAATGCAAAATTTACATAACATTCCCTTTTCAATGTTGAAGACAAGCCATTCAATCCACACCTCATCATGAACAACGCTGTTTCCAACGTCATCTCCTCCCTGGTTTTTGGTCATCGCTTCGAGTACGGTAATGAGAAGTTCATGAAACTGATGAGGAGCTTTGATGAAGTTCTCTACATTGAAGGCAGCATTTGGGCACAGGTACTCCATTTTAAATTTACTGATCAAAATGGCTGTGTACTATTGTTGATCAACACATGCCTCATTGTGAAACAGTTTATCACTCATATAGAACAATTTCACTGAAATGTCTGATTTGTAAGTTGTTGTTCCAACTGACTCTTCTTGGCAGCTCTACAACTCATTCCCTCAGCTGATGAGATGTTTGCCAGGGCCACATCAGAGATGCAGGCACATCTGGAATGATGTAAAGGACTTCATTAAAGCCGAGCTTAAAGAGCACAAACAGAACTGGGATCCCTCCGACCAAAGAGACTACATTGATTGCTTCCTTACTGAGATTCAGGTGGAGATTGGCACTAGATAGTTGAGTTGTATCGCTTATATTGTGTTGCTTTTGAAGCTTTTGTATATTTGTTTTTTGACGCATATGTCACAACTATCCATGACGTTTCACTGTGGCACCACTCCTGATTGGCATGTGGTGAAAAGTGCAAAGACCAGATATGCACTTTTGCCATGGTCTCTGCCTTATATCACTATCTTTTAAACTCTTACCTCCAACGGAGTACACCTCTTTTTGATTTGACTCTCCCTCAATAATGTTAAAAGCAAAGCTGCCATCATAAAAGAGTTTGAATGTCTGCAATACCACTGACATCTAGTCAATCTGAGTTATATTGCAGCATGTATTTGAATTTATTCTCAGAATAAGGGGCAAGCTGACAATAGTTTTGATGAGGAAAGCCTAGTTATAAGTGTCCTCGATCTGTTTGTGGCTGGCTCGGAGACCACATCCACCACCATGCGCTGGGCATTCCTCTACATGGCAAAGTACCCTGAGATCCAAGGTAAGAGCACTGACAAAGCCCATGGTAATTTTGCTGATGTAGAAATTCAACTAGAGTGTCTCAAGTTCACACTTATTGACCTAGATAAATAATGTTACTACTTGTATTCCAAGCTGACATATACTGTGTTGTGCAATCACTAGTGTCCTTCACAAATGCTGTAATGAATAACTCTGTGCAACAAACATCTACATGTAAAAATAATACTGTATATCCTCTTATTACCGGTTCAAATGTCAGTTTCCCTCCTGTTGCACAGAAAAAGTGCAGGCTGAGATAAACAGAGTGATTGGACAGTCCAGACAGCCATCCATGGAGGACCGTGCTAACCTGCCCTACACCGACGCTGTCATCCACGAGGTCCAGAGGATGGGCAACATAGCTCCTCTCAGCCTGCCTCATTCCACCAGCAGAGAGATCCAGCTGGGAGGCTACACAGTCCCAAAGGTCATTTCTCCATTAGTGTAGTAAAAGAACAAAAAAAGTAGTTTTATGTCATATTTTCATGTTATGTATTTATGAACTGTCACCAGGGTGTTACAATTATTCCCAATTTGACCTCGGTGCTGTTGGACAAGAACGAGTGGGAGACGCCCAATACCTTTAATCCAGGACACTTCCTAAACAAAGAGGGCAAATTTGTGAAGCGAGCCGCTTTCATTCCTTTCTCTGCAGGTGAGCAGCAACACTATATGTTGTTTTATTACTATCCATACTTGGTTATTCAGGAACCTGTGGCCTGTCCCAGCATACCCTGGGACCCTAGGGTGTAGAGAACATGGATAGGAAGGAGGCCAGGGATCATAACCTGGCCCTTTTTGTGATGAGTGTCACAGATCATGCATTCCAGAAATTTACTGACTGGTGGGGTTTGTTTTGGTTTTGCAGTGAAAATAATCAGTTTTTCTCATAAAGTATTTCCAAGACACACCAAGAGGGAGGGGTTGAAAAGATGATGACTAGGAAGTGCTGATCATTATTTCTGTCAATAGTGATGTTTGACTAAAGACCTTGGTGACCCTCTGACCTTTCCTCTAGCAATGAAATCAGGACAAAATTTTGAATGGTAACCAAAACAATTAACATATCTATTTCCTATGAAGGCCTTATGAGAATGACTACCACTGTTTTCCTGTCTCAGGTAAACGGGTGTGTCTCGGGGAGAACCTGGCCAGAATGGAGCTTTTCCTCTTCTTCACCTCTTTCATGCAGCACTTCACCTTCTCTATGCCTGCTGGGGTGAAGCCTGTGTTGGACTACCGTCTTGGCATCACCCTGGCACCGCATCAATATGAAATCTGTGCAACATCACGCTAACACTCTGACACAAAAAAAAGTACGACAAAAAGCAATAACCTTTTTCCTTGTTGTCACCACTTCTGATTTTATTACTGCTCCAGGGTTTAGAGAATACATCAAAATGCACTCTAAAAAGTCATTCAGTGCACTTTTTTACCATTACATAACTAAATGCATTGTTGTGGGATAGTGATTTAGTGATTTAGTTAAACTTTTTGAATCGTAAACATAATTGTAATGAGTTGCGGTGACACAATAACATAGGTAACTCCTGTGGCTTGCAATTGTTAGTAATTTCAACTCCAATTTCTTTGTTCACTGATAAAAAATGAAATTCAAACTAGGTAAGTGAATGAGATTTATTTGATTATGACTTAATATCTCTAAGTCTAAGAAACACTGTCAGCATATTTTTCAGAGTGAAAACTCTGTTTTGTTGTTTTAGTAAAATGTTCCTGATGGAAATCTACTGTGTCTTTAATACGTGTTGAATTAAGTCATGCTTGTTTCGAGCATCAAATCCAGGTCTTACCCCTGTACTCTTTAACTAATTTAACAAAGTCATTGGATGCAGCATGTTGTCTTTGTACTAAGTCTCACATTCCTATGGCTTATGTTTTTTAGTTGAACCAGCTTGAAATAATTTGCAATGACAATAAGTACTGAAGGGATATGTTATCTTTACTACTGTATGCATTGTATGATTAAAAAGGCAAATCAGCCTTAAACTGATGATTATGATTGTTTATGAACATTGTGACACTGAATGCCGTTTGAGATTGCAGAATAATGTACAGGGACCGACAAGAAAGTACAAGTATGACATGTTTAGATAACATGTTCAGGTCAGAGTGGTGAGAGGAGAAAAGAGGCGGAGTGACCCGGTTATACGGAGATTGTGTGTATAAGAATAAATGTCTGAAACAAGGAGGTGCTGCACTCTGCTTAGACGAGACGAGAGCAGGGTGAGTCCAGAGCTCTGTAAGCAATCTCAAACTTCTATGCTTGGCTATACTTTTAATAAATTAGACGTGTTGAACTTCAAATCTGTGTCCTGCATACTTCATCAAACGAACACGCGAGTCCAGTTTTGCTGCGAAATAATAGTGGACTCAACAGTACATACTTAACTTCATTTTAATCATCAAAGAAGAGAAAAGTCGCTACAACTCAATTTTTATGTGTAATCAATCTAAAATCTTTAAAATGCTGCTAATGATTAAATATATGATAATCAGAAATACTTTATACACAAGCAAATCAGTAACAATAAACACAATCCTAGATTTCTTTTTGACACTGTCAACAAACTTACTCAAAAGCAGCCGTCTCTTAGCCACTTGAACAAAATTTAAGATTATATCTTTTGAGTCATTGTCTAATCTGGTGTTGTCTTCTAAACCCACCATCCGCCTCCTTGGCCCTCTACTAGCTAATCTCTCCAATGACCTCTGGCCAGTTTTGGACCTTCAGTGCAGAACATTGTTACTGTATGACTGACCACTGGCACTGTCCCTACTAGTTTTAAAACTGCTATAGTTAAACCTTTCCTTATGGCCCAGGGGGAGTATGGATGTCAGTCTTTACAGAAAATATCTATAATGTGCGCATCAAATATTTTGTACATTCAATGTTAAGATTAGATTAAAATACCTTAAAATGACATGAATTGTGATTTTTAACAATGAATGTACATGAACTAGGCCAGAGATGAAGCTGCTGCCATGCAAAGACCTTGTAACTCGTGGATAAATAGGCTGTAAATGATTATATAACTGTTAGATGACACATCAACTACTTGATGGACGTGCTTTTAAGGTTATAATAAAAAAGAAAAATTCCTGGTGAACTCACAAATGCAATTGGAGACAATCTGTGAGCAAGCTTGTTTCTGAAATCTTCCTGAGAAGTTTTCATTCAGGAGATACAAGTGTTTCACCTTACAGTGACAATGGCCCTCCACCCACTTTCACTGATATAATAGGCCTACTCAGAAACACTCTTGTTTGAACAGGAGGTCACAGCTCAGCCAAAAACCCCACTGTAGATCACAGAGTTTACTGAATTGACGTCTGTGCTTTTATTACACCTGTGATATGCCCTGAGGCAGCAGGTTGAGAGAATGGATCAACTCTCTGGTGTGTCTGTTTCCTCTGCGTGGCTGTGGCTGGACAGCCGCGGTCTGATCGTCTTCACTCTGGTCTTCTTGGTGACAGCAGAGTATCTAAGGAACCGTCGGCCCAGCAACTTTCCACCAGGACCCACGGCATTTCCTCTTGTGGGGAACATGTTCTCTTTGGACTTCAACAATGCCTACAGAGAACTGACTAAGGTAGAATTCAGATAATGCATACATTTATCTTCAGATGAATATATTATTATGAATATATATATGACATTAGCTCCACTTTGACTATCTACAACAGTAAAACTATATTTACAGTTTAATACACTAGTGATGATTATCCTATAATATAATAACACTCACAGGGAGGCGTCAATATTGTCTTGTCAAATCCTAATTGCCTATTTGTCACAGAAAGGTAAGTAATTAAAAACCTCAACTAAATCTTACAATTTTTTTGTGACTATTTTGTGTTGTTCTTATGGCAGTTAACAGAGACGTATGGAAATGTGTACAGCCTCAAAATGGGGCGCTCATGGACGGTGGTATTGAATGGCCTCAACGCCCTGCAGGAGGGTCTTCTCACAAAAGGAGACATCCTGGCTGACCGCCCAATATTTCCAATCCATGTTGATGTGCTCCCTGAACTGGGTAAAGGTTTATTTCTAACCTTGTAGATTGAAGATAATATACTCCCATCACGAGGGCTGACGCTGTACATACACAGTTTCTATAAACAATAAGTTTTTTTATTGAAATGTAAAATCAGAATGGGTACTGATTTTATAAAAGTGATGCACTAGCATTGCTAATGACCTAGAGTTTTGAACTCTGTGAACTCATTTATGTCACAAGCTGAGTCTAAATTCCATTTGTCTCCTCAGGTATTATTTTTACTAATGGACATATGTGGAAACAGCAAAGACGATTTGCCCTCTTCACTCTCAAATACTTTGGAGTTGGCAAGAAATCCCTGGAATTTTCTATATTGGATGAATTTATTTACTTGTCCAAAGAAATTGCAAATCATAAAGGTAGGGAAGCTAATGCACAAAATCTCCAAATTCAGAGATGCAGTAAAGTCAAAAGTTTGAAGTCAAAAGTGCAATTTTGAGTCTTGATATGTTTAACATGCGATCACTTCCTCAGGCAAACCTTTCAATCCACACTTCATCATCAACAAAGCTGTTTCCAACATCATCTGCTCCCTGATTTTTGGTCATCGCTATGAGTACAGTGATGAGAAGTTTCTGAAAATGATGAATTTGATTGACAGAGGGACCCAAATTGAAGGCTCCATTTGGTCACAGGTACTATATGAAAGCTTCAGTATAAATGGAAGCATTTTGATTTGTACTCTTGGTTGATTCATTGATCTTGTGATGGACCATTTTGCTTCTAGAAACAGATTTTGCTCTTGTTAGTAGTCTTACTTTCAGTCTTCTTGTTTGTATTGACAGCTGTACAACGCTTTTCCCGTGCTGATGAGACGTTTGCCAGGCCCCCACCACACTCTTCAAAAAACCTATGGTGAAATAATAGAGTTAATGAAAACAGAAGTCGATCAGCACAAGGAAGACTGGGACCCGTCTGAGCCCAGAGACTATATCGACTGTTACCTGAGTGAGATTCAGAGGGTGGGTGGACGAACTACAAGCAAATAAATTGGCAATTCTTTTGATGATGGATTTTTTGCTCTAAGTAATTTTCAAGCAATGTTTTATGCCTTAATCCCATATTACACACAGTTTAAATATTATATATGAAAAGCTTTCTCAGAGTTCCTTTAATAGTTAGTTTATTTCATAGTATATTATTTGAAATCAAATGTTATTTGAAATCAAATGATTGTCTGATCTATTGAAGTGAAAAGTACAATTTTTAATTTCAAATGACAAAAGCTCACTTGTATTAATGATAGTCCTGCAATTAATAGTTTAATAATCAATTTCTAACCCTGCCTATATGTTCCACAAAAGTTAAATATTCAAACAAAAAAGGCACATTTTACATGTAGGCAATGTCTATTTTGTAAAATGTTCCCCATTAGATGAAGAAGGATGATGAGGTGGATGCTGGTTTTCATGAGGATAACTTGGTGATGTGTTCATTTGATCTGTTTGGGGCTGGTACTGAGACGACATCCACCACCCTGCGCTGGGCTTTCCTCTACATGGCAAAGTACACCGAGATTCAGGGTAGGACAAGAAGTCATTTGTGCCAACCTACGTAAGTCTTGATGTTTCTGTAAGTGACTAATTCATTGTTCCCCTTTTCTGCTGTCATGTTGCACAGAAAAAGTGCAGGCTGAGATAGACAGAGTGATTGGACAGTCCAGACAGCCATCCATGGAGGACCGTGCTAACCTGCCCTACACTGTAGCTGTCATCCACGAGATCCAGAGGATGGGGAACATAGTTCCTCTCAGCCTGCCTCATATCGTCAGCAGAGACGTCCAACTGGGAGGCTACACAATCCCAAAGGTCATTTCTCATTATATGTTTTATCTTGTTTCAACACATATACACCTGCTCCTCAATAAACTCAGGTATTACAATTCTATTTTCAGGGTGTTATAATAATTCCCAATTTGACCTCGGTGCTATTTGAGAAGGACCAGTGGGAAACACCCTACTCCTTTAATCCAGGACACTTTTTAAATGAGGAGGGCAAATTTGTGAAGAGAGCTGCTTTCATCCCTTTCTCTGCTGGTAAGTACATGTACAGATTACAGGACATATCATTTGAATTCCTTCTGGTTTTTTATCCAAAGTTTGTTTGACTGACTTTACACTGGCATCCCTCAAAGAAATGCATTATTTAAAAAAAATATATTGAGAACAGAATTATGGAGCAAATATGACCAGATGAATATTCAGTAGAATTGGTTTCACAAATCCCCATTTAGCCCTGTAGTGTCGCCTCTTGAATTAACACTTATGTCACTGAGTAAGATAAACTGGGACCAAAATACAGTATGGCCAGACATTTTAAGGAGTACTCAATTTAGCATTAGATTGAGATATTGTCTTTTTTCTTTCCGTCAAAACCTGCATTACCCACAATGCAACTCCACCGTTATCAGTTTGGCTAAAGATTTTGTTGTGTTATGCTAGTACTGGCTAATGTAGCCTTGAGCCGTTAGCTGCAGGCAGAAATTAACATTAACAACAGTTCTTCCTGCCTAACTCCATATCACCAAATCTGTTTTAGTTGTCAACGCCAACTCATGTTGAAGTTTTTACACAAGTTTTTCACATATGCAGTAGTAGCAGAGTTTCCCTTTGAGTACAAAAACCTGTTGCCACAAGAGGAAACTGTTGTGTCTAGGTAGCACGGAGATGTGTCACACTCAGAAGATAAATTGTATTATAAAACTTGATTATTTTACTTATGTATCGACTTTCCTCTGTTAAATTGTTGTGGTGTATTTTTGCTGCAGGCAAGCGGATTTGTCTTGGGGAGAAACTGGCCAGGATGGAGCTCTTCCTCTTCTTCACGTCTTTAATGCAGCGCTTCACCTTCTCCATGCCACCCGGGGTGGAACCTCAGCTAGAGCCCCGCATTAGCGTCATTCTTTCCCCCCGCGAATATGAAATCTGTGCCACACTACGCGAAGTGTGATACCCCCCACACATACAAGCTTTCCGTCATTTCTTAGATGTATTCAGATTCATTAAACTGAGTGAAGTGTCATGGTTTTATTTGTGGCCTAGTGTTCATCTTAGAGCTGCAGAGATATGTTTGGCCACTCGGGGGCAGTAGTAGTCAACAGCAAGCTGACCAACACAGATTTGAAGAGGGCCGACATCAGTACTACATGGTGATAAGAATATAATATAGCTGTAATTCTGCAGTTCTTTCATGTCAGTTGATTCTGAAACTAATGCACAAAAGTACTGCTATTGTAAGTTGTTCTGTGAGATGGTTATCTAAGCTCTGTCATTCACACAGCAATTCTAGTTTGAAGTCTAAGTTGTTAACTTCAAAAACATGTAAGTGTGTTTGTGTGACAGTTTATCTTTATGGATGGTCCCTAAAGTCAACTCTTAAAGTACGACCTTTCACTGACAGTCAGTTCACAGACTGTAGAAATCTTTACCAAAACAATATTGATGCCATTTCGTAAAAAGATAATCAATGTCAAATTTAACAACTTTCAACTTACATATACAAACATTGCAAATATTGAATCCATTGTACATTTCATATACTAAGGAATATTTCTCATGAAATGTAAACAGCATGATTGTGTACAAAACTAAGATAAAGATCATTGTCGACATACAAACCAAATAAACATCCTTTATGATACAATCAAGTCCACTTTTCATTTCAACACAGAGGCTTGATTTCAGGGTGAAACTGCCCAGAGGCCACATCGCCCTCACACTGATTAAGTTTCATCTCATTTTCAGTCTCATTTCACTTGTTGTCTGTTGCCCAAAATGTTGGTTGTGTTGGTGGCTGATGGTTCCTTGTGACAAGGCCTTCATCTGCCCTTCCTCTCTGGACACTGGATTTTGTAGCCCACCCTGTAGGCCTGCAGGTACACGCGAGCCTGGTTTATCCTGGAAACACAACCACCCAGCAGACACAACTTTGTCACATTGTTTTCACATGTTTAAATTTTGGTCCACAAAGGCTACTGTAACACACAAGTTACATTTGCTTATGCCACCGTTTTCCAAGACCTTGAAAAACTATTTATCTATACTTTTATGACATGTTTAATATATTTAATTAAACAGTGCATATACAGTTTACCTGTATTTAGTGCAAAGCTGAACTCCCAGGGGTCCACAGCGGTCAACATAACTCTCCCTGAATGCCTTTCTCACTGCTCGAGCCATACTGACCACCGTGGTGACCACAGGGCACGTCCTTGGACACAAACACATCCATGAGAATAAGGAGCAGTATTGTAATTACATGACAACTCTGTATCGTATCTGCAGGTTGAAAACGTTATTATAGCATTGCAATGATTACACCTTACAAGAGTCACTTTTGTTAGAGCTGAAGCTGTTCAGCAGTGATGTTTTGAAAGACATTTCACTCTCAAGACAAAAACAGAAATGATGAAGCAGAATCCCTGATGTTTCACATGATAATTATCTTGGCACTATTTATGTGTGGCGCGTTTGGCATTTTTAGCAACTTATTTCCCACTATTGTGAAAACTTGGCTTTGCCATTTGTAACAGCACCATAAAAGAACATCACACGACTAACTGCATGTTGCTAGTAACTGTAACTATGCGTCTCATTAAGGGAAACAATGGATGTGTTCCAATGCATTGTAGCAAGATTCATGTATTCTCAGACAAATGCATGATGGGTAGCCCAGTTAACACTAACTGAAGTTCACATGGGTGTTATTTGTGACTCTGTTTTTGGTTCTGCTATTTTTCATACTTACAGTCTCTCACAGCGTAGGCCTGCTGTGCCCTCTGGACAGGTGCAGGTGTTGTGAGGACTGCAGGTGGCGCCGTGTTTGCATGGCGGCACGCAGGGGGTGGTCACCGCTACGGACACAGCACACAGCAAGAGTCTTAATGCAAAGTGAAGGCAAAGGTCTCTTGCACACACACAGACACACACACACACACACACACACACACACACACACACACGGACTAACCTGTTTCACAGAGGCTTCCGGTAAATCCTTTGGCACAGCGGCACCTGTTGAGGCCCACACACACTCCACCGTTCTTACAAGGTTTCTGACACTGAACAGGCTCTGAGGGAGACAGAGAACAGGGATGTAGTCAACAGTAATCCAGCTCAACACAGCTCATCTCTACAGCAGCACAACACGTTAGAAAGCAAACACACAGTAAAGTTTATGGTTGAAATTCACAGAGCATTTATTGCAGGTATTTTAGTAGGGAACATTCAACCTCAGAGTTACAACCTATATATATATATATATATATTTTTTTACAGGCCTGAACTTGTAACCCGCATGTATGGTGCTGCACTAACAGTTGTACACAGCACCACTGACTGGCTGACTGTTGAACTGCATATCATAAGGCAGCAGTTCCCAGTCTTTCTGGCCTGTGACTTGTTAAAATAAAGCTATGTCTACTTGTGACTTGTGCGTCAATTAATTGATTTATCAGTGATGTGTATAAAAATGCTTGCTTACTGAAATCTTTGTATGTAACAATGGACAGATGTACTGACACTGAAGTGCGTGCAATCTCACCTATCTGGCATCGAGCTCCTTGCCATCCATCAACACATGTGCATTTGTTGACATCCACGCATCTTCCCCCGTTTTGACAGGCAGGAGTGCACAGGGCTACAAAACACACACATACAGAGATAGAGGTGGGTCTATGTAGGAAAACTACACTTGGGGGTAACATACTGTAGTTGTCCAGTCCACAGGTTTCAGATTTCCTCGTTGCATTTTTGTTTTTCCATCATGGTATAACCTATATTTTACCAGCCAGTGCTACTGCCGTGCAGGAGGTAGAAATGACAGACCTCTAGCTTCCCTCGAGAAGTACCTGCCTGCCTAGTGTAACTGATGCCAGATGTGCTGGTAGTTTTGTTACTCACGCAAAAGGCACTGGGGGCCGGTGTAGTCGGAGGGACACTGGCAGTTATCAGGCCCCACACAGCGACCGCCATTAGCACAGGGCAACTCACACACCGCTGACAAAAAGGAAAAGCAATGTATAAAGCTTACAGTACCTCAGCACATGGTCATGCAAAGGTAAAGGTATGAGTTGGTGAGCACAAAACAAGACTCATAAGCTTAGTAGAGTGAAGAAAATGTACCTGTGTGGCAGCCGTCTCCGGTCCAGCCGGGAGGACACAGACACATATTCCAGCGCATACATCTACCTCCATGGGCACAGGGCGGGGAGCACATAGCTGAGACACACAAACCAACATGGATTTCATTCATCAATTTTCCCATAGCAACGTAAGGTTTTGCATTTGCACCATACTGATACTATAATCAGCGTTTCAGTTGCAATATGACATAGACACAAATGAAATTATATTCCAGTGAGACCTTCCAGATTACTTGTTCAAGGCTTTCAAGGCTTAATCTTCTCCCACCAAATATTCTGTCAGCAGGACACTAATATTATGTAGAACATTCACAAACCTACCTGAATATCACATGAAACATATGGTATGTATCCATAGATAAGAGTCTCGTCCTTTTTTGGTCACTGCAGTAATTTAACATCTCCAGTAACATCTCCCTGCTCATCATCTCAAACCTGTTACTAATACCATGTTTTGTCTCCATTCTTATCCGTGGGTAAGGGTTATATTTCATGTTGTGATGATGGTACATCACAATGATGGTTTTAATGTCAGATAATACTTAAAGCAGCGATATTTCTCTCACTAACTGTGAACAGACTTTTTTTTTTTAAAACAAAGCTGTCAACAGTCACTGTGCACCACAGACCACTAATCCTACCAGAATGTAAATGCTATCCATGTACAACAGCGCAGGTTCGTACCTGAGCAGCCAACACCAGGGTAGCCTGGAGGACAGTCACAGCTGTTTGGGGCCACACACACTCCATAGTTCTGACAGGGAGGGTCACACACAGCTGGAAAAGCAGAGAAGTGTCACGGATGTAAGGGTTTGAGGGGTAAAGGGCTGGACCCAAATGCAGCCAACACACAGGAGACGGTGCAGACAGGTTTATTTACCAAAATAATAAACATGAACCGAGGACGTGAACAAACCCAGAACTAAACAGAGAGACAACAGAAAAACCGCCCCAGACAAAGGGGAGCACAAAGACTATATAGACAAGGGAGGCAAGGGTGATTGAACACAGGTGAAACACATTAGGGCGGGGCAGACAATCACCACACAGAAAACAGGACCAAGACAGGAAGCAAAACACTGAGACACACAAGGAAACAGATTACAAAATAAAACAAGAAGTGCAAAAAGTCCAAACAAAACTAACAAAAGGTGTCTGCCATATCAAACCATGACAAGAAGTTATTCAGCATAATTTCATGTTTTTAACTAAGTCCCTTTTACCAATACTGTTGCCTGCATCATGATCACTGCACGAGATGTATGTTGTTTGACTCACGCTGGCACTTGGTGAGGTCATCAGTTCGAACTTCATACCCTCCCCTGCAGGTGCAGTTAAACCCACCAGGACGGTTCACACAGAGCTGCTCACAGCCCCCGTTTGTGAAGTCGCCGCACTCGTTCACATCTCACGATAACACAGAGAGGGAGAGAGAGAGACAGTTAAACAGGCCGACATTTTAAACACAGCAGGAACAATCTATGAGACAGTCTGTTCATTTCCTTTCTGGGCTGAGTGACCAGAGAAACTTGGCTGTTTGCGACAAGGTTATCGTCCAAGAAAACTTGGCCACAGCTGAACTGTTTAGACTCATCAGTCGTTAGCAGCAAATCAAATTTCCGCACTTCCTTTTTTCCCAACTGATGTGATTTCGGTTTACGAACACCTTCAGGAGTTGATTAGATCTGGGCAAATCTTTCCAGCTCTTTACTGATTTTATCTGAAAGACTGAAACAATAAATGTTTGTGAAATTACACTTTGAGAAGCTTTGTATGGCTGTTTAAACAGATGGTGAAGTCTAAAGGAATTTAATTCAGTAATTTTGTACTTAAAATTAAAAAAGTCAATCAAACTTTGCAGCATAACCTCATATTAAGTAACATAAGTTGCTCCCAGAATCCCTTTAAAAGTATACTGATATGCACAAATAAACAGCTTCATTTCTTGGATAAACCTTTGACTGTCCAATCAGAGCCCACAGCGTCACCAGAACAGAGCATCAAATCAACAAAGGTGGTGGCAGTGTGAGGAGTGAAAACGAAGTCTCACCCACGCAGGTCCTCAGGTCCTCGCCCAGCTTCCAGCCTGTTTGGCAGCTGCACTGGACGTGGCCCTCAGCCCCCACAGTGCATACGTGGTCGCAGCCGCCATTTCTCAGCTTACAAGATGTAACATCTTTTCAGGTGAAAGGGAATTATTTTAACATTGAATATTTACAGATCGTAACAATGTTTGAGGCAAATTATCATTTATCAAGCAAAAATGCCAAAAATTCCCAGAATTCCAGCTTATAAATTGTGACTTTTTTTCAAAGAGACATTTGTTATTTAATGTTATCTGATAATCAGACAGAAAGGTACAGTAATATAGAAGGTATGCCCAGACTTTAATAGTCCTAAAGCAAAAATATTACTAGAGCATAACTGTGATATCTACGGTGAAATGTAACATTTGGAAAACAAACATTAATAAAACCATGAAAAACCGATTTGGCCTTTTACATGTGGAGTTTTTACATTTTAAAAAGCTGCAACTCTAACATCATTATCAGTAAAAATCTGACAGAAATATACATTTAATAATAATAATAATAATAATAATAATAATAATGTCAAATAAATAATGTAATGTCAACTCTGTAATGAGGAACATACTGCTGCAGGTGAGGTTGTCCGTGTCTAACAGCAGAGGAGGAGGACAGTGGCAAGTGTGTCCTCCTGGAGAGTTGGTGCAGGTGTGGGAGCAGCCACCATTCTGGAGCTTACATTCATCAATGTCTGAGTGTGCGCACACACACACACACACACACACACACAAAAAAAAGAGACAGTGAGATAGCATATTCATGTCAGCCTTATCCTCTTCTACATGCTGTTTAAATGACTGAAAGCCAGTGGCTAAACAGCAGTGAGAAGTGAATGAGTGTCGGCGAGTGACTGACCCACACAGGTGTGGCCATCGATGTGCAGCTGGTAGCCGGGCCGGCAGGAGCACTGGAAAGATCCAAGAGTGTTGATGCAAACGTGCTCACAGGTCCCATTCAGTGTTAAGCACTCGTCCACATCTGTGGGATCAGAGACATTTATATAAGTCTTTTGTCGTGACCGAACACAGCCCCAGTGTAAGGGCTCACTCAGACGTTAGCCAAACAATATCTGCAATTCATTTCAGCACTTGTTTCAACAAGCCTGGAGGACCAGGTGAGTGGGGTTAAAAAGAGGTGAGTTGTTTGGATCAGGGTGGCACTGGTCTTTGAGGGTGATGCACTGCTCCCAGGAGAGGCAATCCCCTTGCTGACCCTTATTCACAAGCTGCTGGCTGATTTTGAGCTCCCCTTTACCTGAGTGTAAATTGGGGAGTGGGGCTCATCTTGTAAGCAGGAGGCCAGTCTATGAATTCTTTCACAGAAAAAGTAATTCAATGATGTCTCTGCTGTCCACATGTCGATGTGCCACTGGGCAAGACACTAAACCAAAGCTGATCCCCATGGGCAGGCTGGCATCTTGAATGGCAGATGTGCCACCACTGGTGTTTTGTCTGTTAAGTTAGAAAACTACAATATAAGTGCAGTCCATTTACCACTTTTACAATGTTTTGGACTGCACTGGCAAGTTACAACAGTCATTTGTTATACCTCACCTATCAGATACACAAAGTAGAGTGAAAATGTGAAAGGGGTGACTTGTGGTGACAGAGAATTATCAGCTGTATCTGCAGCTCATTGTTTAACTATCTGGTCTGCAACTTAACTTCACTCTCATCATTCTCAAAGTGTTGTTTTCGGCTGCAGCCAGCAGCTGTTTTCAGAGAAAAAGCCTTGAAAAGCCACTGTACTCTACCTGCCTGGCACTAAGCAGCAGATGGGCACGGCTAAGGCATTTAGCAACTAAGGAGCCAGATATTTCCCACAGGAACCGGTAGAGACCAAAAACAGAGCAGTGTCCAGAGAGACGACTCCAAGCGAATGATGATGTTGCTGTGTATCTGCTAGTTGTGTAAATAAGCCACTGTTTGTTTGAAATTCGCTATATCAATTCTAATAGGTGATGATATTGTCAACATTGTGTTCACTTATTTCATCTGCCACCGCTTGATGTGGCAACAACACGCTGCTCCTGACCTGCGTTTTACCTGTGCAGTTGCGTCCACCCTGGTCCAGCTGGTATCCGGGGGCACACTGGCAGCTGTACCCTCCTGGCTCGTTGGTGCAGTTGTGTTCACAGTGGCCGTTGTTCACAGCACACTCATCAACGTCTGTGAACAAGGACAATCCTAAAGGACTGGTGTCTGGTGAGTGCTGTGTGCCCAAGTGCTGCTGGCACACGCCGAGTATTTGTTTCTATGACACAAGTATCACTGGCGGACACTTAATGCTACTAAGCACTATGGAAAAACACACACACACACACACACGGACACAGACACTGATTACCCACCAAAACAAGAGTGTCCATCTCCATTGAAGCCCTGGTAGCACTGGCAGAAATACGAGCCAATGATGTTGCCACACCGAGCGTTGGTATCACACCCGTGACCACCCGACGCACACTCATTCTCATCTGGAAGGAGACGGCACACCCTATATATTTTCTTTTTCTTTTTTTAAATCCAAATCCAAAACTCAGCTCATTTCTATTCAATAAACATTGTTGCCACTGCCACTCGGCATAATTTGAATGGAAGGCATAACAGCAAGCATTAAAACACACGCACACACGGAAGCGTCTACAGGAAACAGAGTTTTCCCATGGAGCGACGTCAGCGCTAATTGCTTACCTTCGCAGTGTGTGCCGTTTCCCCGGTAACCTGGTCGGCAGACACACTTATAGCTCCCTAGTGTGTTCTCACACACACCCTGACCATCACACACCGCAGGACTCTCCGTACATTCGTCCACATCTGGGACAGAGAAAGAGAGTGGTACATACAGTATAGGACTTTTTTATTGACCTATTACTCTGTGATCATTTGCAATGAAACATTTTGTTGTTGTTTAAAACTGTCATCTGTGTAATGAAGCCTCCTAATTTGACTGCAAGCAATAGAGTTACCAAAGAATTCTCATATCACCAAACCTCAATCAAGTCCTTATTAGGCATAAGTGGTGTAAAATTGTGTCCCTACAACACTATGAGAAGATGCTGAATTAATTATGAGACAATATTTCCTTTTCCCCATTTCTTTTATTCCTCTTTGTCCAACTTGACACTTCCATTACTTTCTGACAGCAATTTTGTGAGGAAATGGTAATTGTGGAAATAGTAATAAAATATGGATAAAAAACATTATAAAATGAAAGTCCTATGACAATGACCTTTTCCAAGGACTTTGCTGATGATTAGGCAAGCAGCATGAGTTAAGCATGGAAAACACACCATACCTTGACACACGGTGTAGTCTGGACACACAGGACCTATAGCGGGCCAGAGACCAGAGGTGCAGAGGAGTCACAAAGAAGACAGAAGAGAGGTGTAGAAAAAGAAAAGATTTTAGAGGATAAGGTTTTAGAGGTGAAAGGGGGGTTGGGAAACAAAAACAAAGAGGAACAAAGCAGGCAAGCAGCAAAGAGCAGATTGAAGCTCACTATTCCTGCAAAGACTTCCTTCCTGTCAGCACAAGTTACTAATCTTGAGTGAAAAATGAAGAAATAACACCAGATTAAATCTGGACATCTGTCTTATGGTCAGCTGTGATCAGGCTCAACGACAGACTCACCAACACAGGCGGGGGCCTCGGCTCTGAAGCCCGGCTGGCACTGGCATATAAAGCTGCCAGGGGTGTTCACACACACATTTCCCAGCTCACGGCGACACTGCTCCTCAAAGCTGCATTCATCCACATCTGCAGTGGAAAGAAACCAACAAATAAGAAGCTTTCATTTGACAGTCTTGTATGGAATCTTCACTATGGCAAAGACACAGAGGCACACACACTATAATTACCCTTTAAACCTCTCCAAGTAATTCAAGGTTATTTTGCGTCTCAACCTTTGTTAAACATGTTTTTGAACATTGCTGTTTTACATTTTGTTATCTTAATTATTTGGTTTGAATGTATGCTGAGGTAGGGAAGAGTTTTGGTGTGCGCTCTGATCTAAGTCAGCCCTGCTATTCTTTAAATCAGGGGTCTCCTACAGGCGTCTCACACGACACAACCTCACACAGTAAATCTACTCCAAATGCAACTAAATCAAATACACAGACCTACCATACATACTTCATTCGGAAAATGAAGTGTACCGAATTAACTATTTCAAGTTCCTGTTTGTCATGTCATCATTGGCTGTATTGACAACTGTCCGTGGATTACTTTGGAGCTTCTTTTTTCTCTGATGTCTAAGCAGATTTATGGACGTTTATTTGCAACGGTGTCGTCGTGTCTGTGTGTTCAGGTTTGACTGAACCATGACGTGATTTTCCAAACCAAATGTGAACTTTGGATATTGATATTTGATGACTTGTAAAATTATCTTATTCATCGGATTTGTTTTGGAGATTAGTTTGAGAGTTTAAATGTAACCAGTAATATAAACCACGAGTAGCCCTCACCCCCTTTTATTTTGTCAAAGTAGCTCTCAGAGTAAAAAAAGGTTGGAGACCCCTGCTTTAAATGTGTTTTCCAATTCTTGTTATGTTGTTTGAGAGAAAAAACAACCCCCCTACACACCTCACTGCTACCTCAATCTAAGTCCTCTGAATGTACAGCACATTGCACATCCACATGCCATAGTCATACACAACATATGTCAATATCAGCCTCACCAACACAGCTTTGTCCATTTAGGGCCATTACATATCCCGCAGGGCACGAGCATGTGAAGGAACCAGGGGTGTTCTTGCATTCAGCATCGCCCTGACAGGCCTGCAGGCCCGTCACTGCAGCCAGAGCGCACTCGTCTATATCTGGAAAAACCCACAAATCACACATGAATTACTACCATGATACATAGGCTGAAAGGTACAGATAATCATTTCTGAAACTCTCCTTCCAACATGCTCTCACACAAATGCAGTACATCCTCTCTGCCTCACACACACACACACACACACACACACACACACACACAGATGCTGACGAACCCTGGCACCCTCCAGCACCCATCAGGTAACCACGGAGACAGCTACATGAGTAAGAGCCGAGGGTATTAGTACAGCTGGCATGGAGACCACATGGTCCTGGCCCCCCTCCTTCACACTCATCAACATCTGTGGAACAGAGCGAAAATGATATACTGCATCAAACTGAGATCACTGTATGCACATAAGCATAGGAAACATGTTGCTACATGTGGTAGGTATACTGACGGATAAAATTTAGCATAGCATCATAAAATGAAATGCTCTCATTGCTGGTGCATTACTTTCTGTATATTGAAATCACATTTCCCAAAACACCCTGACATTAAGTAAATATTTTCCTTTCCTGTCGATGATAAACATATTGGAAGTCATTTCTCATTTGCCCTTTCACTAATTGCAGCATATCTCATTGCTGACTTCCTGTAAAAAAAAAAAAAAAAGTAAATTGCTTAAAATGCGGAGTAGAGGCTGCCCACCATTCTTCAATCACCTCATTTGTATGAAGTAATTACACTCATTTCTAAAATTGAATGCAGAAATGATTTTATTAATGTTCCTGTGAGACACACACACAGCACCTTTAAACACTGGTTTCTGCTGCTGCTTCTGTCCCCTCTCACCTTTACACTCTGAGGCCCCCTCCAGAGTGAAGCCTGCAGGGCAGGTACAGTTGTCACCAACCTTCACCGTGCCAGATGGACAGCCACAGCCATTGCTGCTCTCCAACATCACCTGGTTTGCTGGACACTGAGGAACAACACTGGAGCTCAGAGAGACTGTGGTAGTCAAGGGATCCGCTAATGCAGAGGGAAAGAAAGGGGTTATTATTGGGGAAACTGAAGGGCAAATCAAAAGAAATTGCACGAAAAGCCAAAAAAAAAGAAAACCTCACATGTGGTGGGTGTGTGGGTTGGTGTAGGTTCACTGAGATTTCTGATTGCATTCTCAATCACCTGATTGTGAACCAGAGAGAGCAACAAATTGAGTTTAAGTTATGCAATCACACCCAGTAAGGACATTTGTAATGTCTCAAGCTGAACACCAGAATCTCTGTAGTAGCACGGAGGCTTTCCACTGACCTGTCTCTTGGTGAACTCGGCCTCTGTGTGTTTCATGACTTCATTTTCCTCAGGGCTGCTCAGAGGTTCAGCCACTGAAAAAACCAGCAGCAGGGCTGACAGAAGAGTCCAGAGGTGAGTCATCACCTGAATCTGTGGAGACGGAGGAAGAGGAGGAGGTGTGTTTACCGAGCTGTCATCAAGACAAAATCAGATCAATGATTCAATAATGTTTAAGTTAAGAGAGAAGTGACAGAATGGGACAAGTACTAGTTTATAGTAGCATTATACTCATATGATTTGTGTGCAGCAGTAACACAAGCCATACAGTGCATGTCTAGGCAGGCAAAACAACAGAGAGGTAAGGGCACCCTGTTATTAAGTTAACATCAACCCCCTGGGCTGTGTGCACAGAACAAAAGAGACTTTAGCAGCTGGAGCAGCTGTATTCATGTTTTAGGTAAAGTGAGCTGAATTTTGAGTCTGATGTCAAGTTATTGTAATTCATGAAAAGTTAAGACTCAGTAGCGATGTTAATGGAAAACGTTTGCGACAAGAAACTCTCAAAAAAGCGTCTCTAAAAAGTCTGCAGTGGGACTGATATGGAGAGCAATGATGCGGCACACAAGCAGAGTAAAAGTTAACACACTCGTTTTAGCCGACTTACCCGGGATAGATATGCTCGCACGGGTCACCAGAAGATAGGCAGAGACAAATAGATTTCCAGATGTCACAACAACAACAAAAAAAATCTTCTCCAGATGCGGATTCACCCAGCCGCAAACCAGCTCTGTAGTGTGGTGGTGGTGGTGGTGGAGGTGGTGGGGCTGTACGCTGCAGCGGTGATTCCACATCCTGTTCAGGAACTCTGAACTTCCCATTCCACAAATCCCAGACCACCGCAGAGGAGCTGCTGCAGACAGGCCTGCAGGCTGCTGGGAGATGCCCCTGCTTCGAACAACCCTGACAGGCAAGTGAAAAACCAGTCAGCAAGATTCACAAGGGAAATTCATAAGAGGAAAGGCAAAACTGATCACAAAAGTGTTATTAAAGTTAACTTAGCTCCAAAAAGCACATGGCGAGAACTCCTTGAAGTTTGGTTCTGTGGTCTGCTGGTTAATCATTTCTACCACTTTGAGATTGGGGAGAAAGTGGGATATATATATATATATAAAGTAATGTGTTCTGGACCCAGAGCCCAGTCGTTTGACTTTGGAGCAATCAAGCTGTGTGAACCAAGTGGCGCATTTTATAGTCATTTTATGTACTTTTGTGGACTCTAATGAATACCTTCAGGGCCATTCCATTTTTGTTGGAGACAGCGGAGGAAACCCAGCCTATTACATCCTGCCTGATGGGAAAAACCTCTGAGTGACAGCGTTGTCAGTGGCAGCAGTTGGTCAACCAAATGACAAACTCTTCTTTTTTGGCTATATATAACCTTTCCTTTAGGAGGTTTAATTTAGAAGGTTTTTTTTCCCAAATTGGGCTTCCTGAATAGTCCACATTTCTTTTAAAACCATTCATGTATCATAGTGCTTTGTATTTCAGAGCTGGCTGGCCATCTTTGGTCCATACATTGTCTTTATTAAGCTTTCATCCACAAAGCCAAACTTCCATCATATTACTGCAGGTTTCTGTCACAGAGTTCATCTTGCAATCATTACAGCAAATTACGAAACATACTGGACACACTGGACATACAAAAAACAGGCAAAACAAGGATGCCTCAACAGATGTTGCTGACTTTTCCTGTCCAGATGGTGCCAAATTTCTAAAATATAGTAGCACCCATCATGTATAAAGGTTTGCCAAAACTGTGTCAACCAGGGATCACATTTTTGGCATTTGCAGGATGCATATCCAGAGAGACGGGCACTAAACAGCAGTGGATGCGTCATTATAGGTCACTAAAGTTACAGCAAATCAAACCCAAGAGTAAAGAATAATGTGTTCACAATATCCTACAAGAGTAGTAACTGTGGCTGTGACTTTTTTCAGTTTTTTTTTTTTTAAATGTCTGTAGTCCTTTGTATGCAGTGGACTAATGGAAATAATTGAAACTATCATGTCAATACTTTTCATAATGTGAAGTATCTAATGGGTAATGGTGGTTTTAATTGTACTTCCCATTGGAAAACACTGGAATCTTTTAATGGCTTCTAATGTTTCTCATCTCCACCTGGATGTGAGCCATGCATACACTCCTGCACAGTTTATCATGTAGCTGCAGAAGATAAGCTTCACAATAAAACTGAAAATAGAAATTGTTTCACATAGTCTATGCCTGTAAATAGTAATAGTAATCATTTGTCCAGAATGTGTGTTTAAATGAATCACACAAGACGTTGGCTTACTGTTTTTATTAAATACAGAGCTTCTTCAAGACCCAAGTTATGAACATTGTTTTTCTCTAAAATATTTTATGAATAAACAGAATTCCAGTGTCGGCTCATATTGTACCAAGACTGTATCAGTATCACATATAGCCACCAAGACTTTCATGACTTTAGCTTTTATCACTAGTTCAACATGTTGTAGCTGCCAGCTGATGTTATCCTCCACGGAGAAGGCAGATGCAGAGAGACATAATGAAGCTGAGTGAAACCTGTTATTTTACAAGGCATTGAAACTTCACAGAAAGAGGCACAAGAAAAGCAGCAACACGCTAATGCTACAAAAGAGAAAAGTGACGGCCATTAGTTTATCCATTCAGTTGAATGCAAATGTTTCATTTACATGAAAGAAATGTCAGTGTGAGAAGATGATTGCGGATGGTACAGAACTGGGCAGTAATTCAATATTTTGTATTTCGATCTTGAGGAAATAACTGTAACACATTCTGTAAATATTACAAAAGCAAAATAAAAAAGCTGATCTCATTATCTCACATAAAGAGATCTAACACAAATTTGCCAATTATGTTTCCAGTTTTATATCACCATGCAGTTCACAGCACTGTACGATATGCTAGAAAGTAAATACTGGTATTAAATCATTTAAAATTCTTACCATAGTCTAGCTTTTGTTCTTGATGGGCTTTATCTGGGAGGGATAAGTGGAGTCGACCACATGACATAACAGGACATAACAGAACACAACGCGCTGCATTGGCTTTAACTTTTGAAATATACAGTGGCTTTCAACAATGTGCCATCAAAGCTCAACACAGTGCAGGTTTACACACAATGATATAAACGGATTAAACTCTACTGCACAACACCACTACCAATATTAGTATTTCATTTTTACCCTGATCCTCGCTATGAATTACTTCATGAATAAATATTATACAAAAAAGTACAAAGTTCACAAGAAAGCATAAACAAACTTACAGTACATCTCCCTGTGTGCTGAACAAGTCATAACTATCAGTTAGTGCTTCCCACAGCCTTGAGATAATAGGAATAACGTAATATGAATTATGTAACATAATGTTATAATGAATAGTATAAAGATCATTCACAGTAGTGTATTTTAATTGTCCTGTGAGTCAGCTGAATGATGAATCACGTCCATCTCCAATATCACTTGTTCAAACAGCCTAAAGAATCTGATGAATGTAATAAAACATACTGTGCTGCATCTTATTAAAGCATCTACATAGTGTGCATTGATATGTTCAAGACAGAAGATAATGCGTAGCTGTATTGGTTAAAACCAATATCTTTTATTCTTCAGTTTGAAAGCTGCAATCTAAAAGCTGCTCCCTCTACATTTGTCGCCACCGGGCCCTTTGGGGGACATGCATATGAAATTGGCAGGAGCTGTCTTGAGATGTGTGTATGTCATGGGATTTCACAATCATTCTCCACTGGAAAGTTCACCTCAATTTTCTGGTTCTGGCTGAAGGAGTGCGGCCAGTGAAACACTCTGTCATAGAGTTGGGAATGAAAACTTACAGACTCTCAAGAGTTGATGGTATATGGTCGACAGCCGCTGTTCTTGTGTGTACTGTACAGCCCATTAGAGACGATAACGAGCACAGACGCAATCCTCTGTGAAAGTACAGTCAGATCTGACAGGTAGAAGGTGAAGGCATATCAGGACACTCTAGAAAGGCGTGTCCATCTGGCTGCACTTTGCAGCAGGCGGCACCACGCCATAGCTCCTCTCCTGCCACCTCAGCCACTGCATGTGGACCTCTTTCTGGACCTGTCAAACACACACACACTGCTTTATTTGCTGCGGGAGTGGAAGCTTCCGCAGGTCTATTTATTTAACAGAGAGATATGAGAGTGGTAACAATCTTCTTATCTAACTCTCGACCAGAAAGCAAATAGTTTAATTCCCAACATAGGTTCAGTGTTGAAACATAAAATTCCATTACTTGTTCCTCTTGCAGAGATGAAGTCATTTTATCTGGTAGTAAAGTAGTAAGGTTTCACTCCGTTTATTATTGGTGTATCAGTGAAATCTTGGAAGTATTAGAAATCACACATTTCCCTTGGCATCAGAACTATAATAACTGATAATCCACAGCTGTAAAGAATATAGATTTAAATCAAATGAACTAATCCATTATTTTTGATAATTCAGTCACTTCCAAGTATTACCCAAGCGGCTCTAAAGCCCCAGACAGATGAACATGGGTTTTAAGTTATTCAGTGGTGAATTTAAAACACTAAGACTTGTGTTGCCTTGAGACTGACTGGGGTTGGCCTCACATTAATCTTGGTGGTTACATAATATGGGCTCAGGGTCCTTCATTACGTGTTGAGGAGAAGAGAAGTGGCAGCTTATTTTGTGTTTTAAACCCTGACAACTCTAAACCATTCCCCCTTGCAGACATAAGATCTGGGAGGGGTTTATTATGCAACAGAGCGCTGTAAATTATGTGTGATTTGTTCAATGTGTGTGCCTTGTACTGACCTCTTGATTGAGAAAGCAATAGAGAATTGCTACAAGGAGTCCCTGTAAGAGAGATGGTTTAAATCATCATCATGCATCATTGATATGTAGCTTGTGAGAGGACAGCTTAAATGTCAGACAGAAATGAGAACTGATAGGTCGAAGAATGAGAATTAAAAACAGGTCAGGAAAATCGATTATGTTTCGCTCACACAGAGGGCAAACAAAGGTGGAATAAATAATGGTCTGGATTTATATCTCTGTAATACAATGCTGTAAACCATGCATAATCTAATCTCGTAAACTCTGCTGCCTTTCCTTTTATCACACCAAAACATGTAGAATAAAATTGGTCTTAGCTGTTTCACCTCTTTTACAAACAGTGCCTTTGTTACAGCTAAATGGGCACTGATGTAAGTTTGTAGGATCTCAGACTTATTTCACACCTCTGTGCCAAAATAATCTGAATTCTTAGCAGGACGGAGTGGACGAACAAAATCCAATTTGGGGAGCTGGCTAGGAAACCAGCTCGTGCCAGATGTGACATAAAGTGGAGGAAGCCATTTGACTTTTCCATGTCTCTGGCAGATGCAAACACCCTGTGCCAAGCTTCCCTCACATTCCAGCATGGCTAAGCCTTTTTCCACTAAGGAACTCATTAATTATAATTTGTTAATTTTTTTTCAAGAACATAAATACTGTTGGGCTTCAATCATTTTATTAAATAGGCAACCTAGCAACTCTACCTCCAAAGCTAATGATATTCCTATTAGCTTCAGCTGTACTATGCATTTGTTGGTAATTAGCAACTGTTAGCATGCTACCAACTAAGATGATGAACATGGAAAACATCACACCTAGTAAACATCAGTACCTTAGGACTGTGAATATGTTAGCATGCTGACGTTAGCATTTAGATCAGAGCACCACTGCCTAGGTAAGTCAATTCTTTTTACATCAGATGTCTGGAGTAAAGAGAATTTCAAGTTGGAATTTCAAAACCTTCCCACTGAAAAGCTTAATTACACATCTATAAATTAACACTTGTAAATGCAACATTTATTAATGCACAGAATATGTATAAAAGTGCAGAAAGCAAAGCAAATCCAAACCTGACTGACTTTCAAATTTAGACAAGTAATTGTGAAGAATGACTTTATTCAGGATATTGTCTAAATTAGATGCACTTATTTTGATAGATTGGATTTACTCCCATGGCCACTGATCAGATAATCACTGAGGGTACTCTAAAGAGATTACATTCTGAGTGTGTGTGTTTTGCTGTCAGAATACTGAGTGTACCTGGAAGGATCCCATGCAGAGCTCGATACAGAGGCGCAGGTTAACGCTGAAGTAGTCGGGCAGAAAATTGAAGAACATGTAGTGAGTGCCAAACAAAGGGATGAGGAGGAGGGTGGACTTAGTCAGGCGTCTGTTGCACACAAGCAAAAAAAAAAAAAAAAAAACAGGATGCAGGAGGGGAAGCTACTTGCAGGAGCCATTTATTGCATATCTTATCTGAAAGCTGCTCTGGATAGCATCATGCATACAGTCACGCTAATCAGCAGATGTTAGTCACGAGGATACTTGTGTGTGCATCAGGTTGAACATCGCTTTTGTTTGCGAGTGGAAAGGTAGTAGCAGGTGCATGATTCAAAGTGAGCATATTAAAATGTGAGTGCAGAGGTAACGTCTTTTTGTATGGGCAGGGGAACATCTTAATCCAGCTGCTACAAGCATCTCTTAACTTACCTGTGGTCTTTTATAAGATCCAGGTATACATGATGCAGCTGAACACTTTCAGTCAATTAGTGAGCCTATTCCAATTAGAAATTCTGATAACCCGCTTGGGAAGTGCAAAGGTAGACGTGGCCAGACTGACTAGTTTGTGGTTCAGTGGTGACTGAATGAATTATACATTGCCCACTGTGGCGTATCAACAGTTTTCACACAACTCGTATCTTTTCCAACATCAAAGTGTCTACTTATCAGAGCGGAGAGAGAGAAAGTATTTCAAAATCTGCCCATCAGGCTAAAAGAGCTTGACAGTTCAAGAGAAACAAGTCACATAGACACGACTTTGTAAATGCAAAACTGTGTCAGGAAAAGATTGATAAAAATCGCAAACATAAAGAATGCTTCAATTGGTAAATTCTGGATCAAATGCACAACTGACTGAAGTAGAAGATACTGTATCACTCCAGAGTTCGCTCGCTCATATTGTGTCTGCAGCTAAAGGATTACCTGTACTGAGAGGAGTTATTGAACTGAATCAACCGAGGATTGAGCTTCTGTATGAGGATTCTGATGATGTTCATGAAGAGCATAAAATTGACCTGTTGATATAAAAAGCAAGATTGTAAAATTAAAAAAAATAATAATGTTCAGCTTGAATGGGCTAAAGCCTTGACAGGTTTTATAGCAAATGCTGTTTACAACAACAAGATTATTGAATGTCATGGCAACAATACGAGCAGCCAAGTGTGTAATTGGCCATGACTGATGTGAAGGCATTTTTTGGCTTGCTGCTCTAATGTACACAAAATAAGTTTTTTCAAATCCTTTCTCAAAAACCATCTATGAAAAGAAAGTAATCAAACCATCTGCATAACAATTTGTAATCTGCTAGGTGCATAATAAAGGGTCCATCAATTTGTTCATTTCAGCACAATGGGGGCATTTACCGCTATGGACACAACAATTGGTCCCTTGATGATCCACCAGTAGGGCGAGTCCTCATTGATGTCCCAACATCTGTGTGGACAGACATTTTGAAAGGTGCACTTTAATCAAGTCTGTGCAATTTCTCTTCTGAAACATCTGTTGCAGTGTCCTGGAAATGTATACAAGAAATAAATGAACTTGTGAAGATGGAAATGATAGTGGAAGATTATACAAACTCTGTGTCCTCAAAATACACCCTTGATCCAATCCACAGGATGATGAAGAGCACAGGTACACCTGTGGAGTGGCAGAAAAACGATAACTATGATGAATCATAATTATGTCAACTTTTCTAATATCCACATTGATCTGTACAGCAAGAACTCAAAGTAAATGCAATAATTAAGAGGCTATAACAGTATACATGTAGAATGTAGAAGTTTTCATCTGTTTCTTGCCTCACTACCACTAAAACAAATTCCTGTACATTCATTGTACTTGGCAAGTAAAGTTGTGCCAAGTAAGTGCCTGCGACTGTTGCACTGACCCCTTTCATTTAATTCAAGTTTTTAAGAAATCAACATGAACATTTTTGAATAAACACTGAACCCGCAAACATAATCGAATCAAATGGTAGTGACCACCACAGGGATGTAAACTTTAATTCAGTTTGTTTTGTAATTACAGTTGATGCCACTGAGCCAGGAGAGTTTCTGGCTGTATTAAAATAATAAGCTGCGGATGTTGGCTGATGGCAGTCTGTCTGCTTCTCGTTGTCCCTACAGACTGTTGTGAAAGCTCTTTAAAACACAGAATTATAATGAGCCTCAAACGGAAGGGAACTATTTTAACTGTTTATCTCAATATGTCTGTAAAAGGACTGTATAATATAAAGTTGACATGTGATCTTTACATTATCATTTTAGATTGTTTAGATTATAGAGTTTCAGTGTGTGTGTGTGTGTGTGTGTGTGTGTGTGTGTGTGTGTGTCTCAATTTGTGATCGTAGGCCCCTTGGCACGACACTGAGAGGGGTAGATATGATATGTGGGAATTTAAAAGTACATGTTAGTTGGCAGTAATTAAAGGTCAAAAATTGTAATTCCTCAGTGAGTGACCCTGTGGACACATAACGTAAATGTCAAAATATTAAACTTTGAAACTGTCGTTCTGATTTTTAAATTACCCAAGATGTAGCAGCATTACCGGGGGGGGGGCTTTGTATTAAATACTAACAAAAATCATCATTTAATTCAGTGCACTACACTTATTTCTAGACTGAGGTCATGACCTCTGTTATAGCAAGTACAGCCATTTTCCAAAATAAACAGTCATGTTCCACTATCCATTGATTTTTAGCATGTCATAAATGGTCAGAAAAAGTTCTTATCTAGTCTTTTTAAATCCTTTATTTTGTAATCTTTGCATCTATTACCTAGTAATGTTTAAGATGGGCCTTAGTTTATTTATTAATATATATTTTTTCATATGGGATCCTGTATTTACAATGTGGGATCTCTCACACTGGAACCAAACACTTCAAATTTAGTCTGCAGCTCAGCATAACAAATGTTGGAGAAACCGCATATCAAGGTTTCTCACCCCATCCCAGGAGGCTGAAGCCCCACAGGCATCGACGGCTGTGATAGAAGGAGGAGAGCAGCAGGGAATTTAGGTAGAGCGCCTCCACCAGGAGCCAGAAAAAGTTAGCCATTACACAGTAGTGACAGAAGACCACAGAGCTCTTACAGGCAAACTGGACAGAAAAAGACAGGAAGGAAAAGGACAGAGAAGTGATTGTAAGGAGGAATTAGTATGAGAAAGGAGAAATACACAATATGTGATGAGATTAGAGAAATCTGTCAAGAGAATTTTCTTAATACAGCCAGGAGCCTCTTGTCCTCAATGTCATTATCTTACTGTGGAAAGGGTGCAGTGGTTTGTGTCGTCACTTGAGAACAGAGTAGCGTCCTTTATGAACACCGCCACAGCTTTGAGGATAAATGTAATGAACAGCTGGATGTGAATGAAGTTCCTGGCACACCGTAGCTTCCTGTTGAAAAAAATAGGTCATGGAAGTGATGGTGTTGTGGTATGATTTCAAAGAGTTTTCATGGCAAACAGACTAGATTTATAAAACCATACACTGCCTGGACAGATGAAAAAGAAAACTTTCATGAAGAGGTTTTCTGTTTCTACACATTCCCAGTTCTATTAACCCGGTGAATCCAAGAGCTGGGTGGGTGAGGAGTCGGTGTGAGGAGGCCATTGACACTGTGACAGTCACTTGCTAAGTGGACTATAGGACCTGTTACATCCACTCCGTGTCAACGTGGGTCAAACTCCAAGACGGACAATATTGGAGTGTCAATGAGTCAATGGCTCTAAAATAGAATAAATAAATAAAACAAAATATAAGACTTCTTCCTTAAAGTATAGTTTGACACTTTGCGAAATGAATGCGCATTATCAGCTTTCTTGAGAAGATTGACACCACTCTCGTGTGAGCAGGCCAGCTGAGCCAGCAGGATATATAAAGGAGAACTGGAGCTGTAGCTTCATATTTAGCGTTCAGACAAGGGACTGGTAGCTATTAAACTTACAATCTAAATCTCAACAAGAAAGTGAATAAGAATAATTTCCCAAAAAATGTTTTACTAAATACTACATCTGGACAGCATTTTCAATGGATCACTAAATGTGGCAGAGCTGCAGAAATACCATGTGTAGGATGTGAATGATATCACCTCTCTTTTTGTTATACCCAGGTCTAAGAGTGCATTGGTATCATCATTTTTTGTTCAAAGTGCAACAATATTGCTATTGTTTGGCTCTTTGTGGTAAATGAACATACCTGAAATTTATCAAAATGCACTAGTTACTGATGAAAAAAAAATCACTCAAATTCTATCTGAACTTATTCTGTTACTATCTGTTACTACTGTTCCTACCTGAAGAGCAACAGGATCAACACAGCAACAACCAGCACCACTAGAGATATGCTGTAGCCGATGGTGTATATCAGCTTCACAGTGGCAAAGTAGGATTCTTCTGTCTGAAAACAAGATGAGAAAGAACATTTTGTATAAAAAGGCGTTATACTCAAATATCAAAGCTTTTCAAAATGCTGTCAGGCTTCAAAATGAATATAATGTCTCAAAATGAGACAAAATTGCAGACTAGCTTGAGACTCAGCTGTACTGAAGACATGACTGCAGAATAACTGCAAGAAAGCTTTTTCCATATTTTCAGGCTGGGTCTAATGGCAGTCAGACTGGACTACGTAATCAACTCGAAAAAACATGAAAAAGCTAATTAATCACAATAACATCAAAACTTGTAATATATGACTTCCCACTGTTGCTTGTGGAAGACTTAAACTCAAGACGAAAGATCCTCTGTATAGCACCAAAAATAGTTTTCTCTTAAGCACCATTTTAATAATTTCAGCCTTGCAAAAGTATTTTCACATTATGAACATTTATGTTTGAATATACTGTCTTTTCTCCTCCAGAGAGGCAGTGGACCAGTAAACCTATATATCTGGATCTCAACTACCCCGAGAGAAGCAAATGAGCAGCATTTTCAATTCATTGCAGTCTGACAGACTAAACCAAAAAAATTTGACAAAGACCTCTTGAAACATGGTACCTTTTTCTTTTCATATTTAGCTTGTTTGGTGTGTCAATTTCTGAAACTGAGAAAGAGTGTTTTCCCTTTTTCCTTTTGTCTCCTTGTTCCTGCTGCGTCTCCTCCTGCTTCCAATTTTCACCATGACCTCTGAACTCTCAGTCTGGAGTCACTCATTCCCCAGTGTGACCTCTGTAAATCTCACCTCAGGAATGTCATCATCCACACTGCAGGCAATGTGGTACGGTGGGAAGGCCCCGGACCAACCTCCACTGGTGCAGTTACGGCTCACTGAACCTGAGGTGAAAGGCAAAGAGAACAACAATTCATTATGAAGAGATTAACTTCACAGCAGAATCCCTATAGAGAGAAAAACATATTCAGGGAAAATGCATTTAGCCATGCCATCACCGGATAGCTATGTCAGTCCACCGGAAGATTAATCCTCCTGACTTTGGTGATCCCCTGACTTTTCCTCTAGTGTCACCATGAGGTTGGCATTAGGTTTTGAGTGAATTGTCTCAAAAACAACTGGATGGAATAACATGAAATTTGATATACTCATTCATGTTTCCGTCAGGATGACTTTCATTGACTTTGATGATAACTCTTCATTTATCATCTGGTCAAAATTTTAGATCGCCCAGTATTTTAGTTTATGACCAAATACCTGCAAAACTATTGTAAAGTGTACTTTGTTTTTAATGCTATAGCTATAGCATGCTAACATGCTGAATTAAGAGAATGACAAAGAGCCCATAATTGCGAGTTTATGATTTGTAAATGGCGTTCATGTCATCATCCAAGTTGTAATTATGCCTGGAAAAGACTTTTCCGCAAACTGATATATTCGATATGGAGCTTAATAATATGGAAACCCTGAAACCAAAGCACATGTGGAAACAAATGTGTAAATGAACGACTGAATGAATGAGTAAGTAAATAAATGAAATCCTCAGAATCAAAAACACCCTTTGCTCTCATTACGTCAATTTAGCTTAATTTTGTCTCACTAGTGAACATGCGGCTCTCATCACACCATGTGATCCTTTATTCACCTGTGTTGTTTTTCAAGAGGGAGAAGACTGCAGGACAACCTCTGTGAACCGTTTCTCCAATGGCTGCATGAGGCCAGCAGATGACTGCATCCCAGGATGGCGGACAACCTTTTCGGAGGTGGTTTAGGAGGAGAAAGGAGAAGTTTAAAAAAAAAAAAAATATATATATATATATACTATATATATATATATATATATATATATATTGACAGGACATTCCATGAACACCAATTTGTACACGCCGTCTTATAGACGCAGCAGAAATGCATGCAGTTTAAATACATATACTCGTGGCGATACAGCAGAGGTAAATGAGGTGTTTATACTTCCCAACATTTTTCAAACCCACAACATCCGCCTCTGTGTAAACTGTATTAAGACAAGAATGAGGGAGTACTCTAGATCTCCGAGCAAGACCTTTATCTTGAGATAGATTACATACATAAATCCTTGTATAACTATCCTTAATGGCCTCCTCCACAGATGCATCACAGTGATAGATCACCCAGTGCGTTTTCATTCTGCAGTTGAGACGCCATCAAGAATCTGCTGTGACAACTGACGATACTTGATTCCAGCCTAGACTCTTGTATTTAATGTGAACATTTGCTACTGGAGCGGGGTGATTTTAAAATGAAAGACACACCTTCATGGCTTCTGTTGGCCTGCGCTGCAATATACTGAAGGCAGCGACGCTGTTCTTTCTCCAGCTGAAATATGTACTCACATTCAGGATGAAGGCTCGATAAAGCCTAGAGACAGAAGGAGGGAAGGAAGAATAGAGAGAAGGGATTTTCTATTAGATACATATAGACTTTTAGGCAGAGGATTTGGTGGACGATCAGTGTGTAATTACATGAAATGGCATTTCATCTGGGGAAAAAAAAAAAAGCATCCCACTTTATGAGTACACTGTGCCTTTCATAGGAAGTGCTTTCCCACTTAAATCCTAACTTTTTGGCAAAATGCACCTATTTCCATTGGTGGCATTAAGCAAAACAATCTCTCACTATAGTGCACAGAGAGCAGAAGCTCAGAAAATTAATTAAATGAGTTTGTCTCTAAGAACATAGATGATTGTCTCAACTCTGCACTCCATCCATTTAATACCGCTCAGAGATTCTTGTGTTTGTCTGCCCTTGTTCATCACTCTGTTTCCCAATGTCAAAGAAAAATAAAGTAACTGGATTTGTATTGGACTTCGGCCTGACCTTTATCTCGGACTAAAACAAATAAGAACATCTTGTTTCAGAGAAAGAAAGGGGTTGATGTAAGATAGATGTTGGAGGGTAACGTGGAGAGAGGGTGGATGGAGGAAACACAGCAAAGAGGACCACAGTGTCATTACTCTGTGGTAATTATCCTTTTAGCTGTACCTGAAAACTGCGAGTGAATGTGTAGTTCAGTGCACTCTGTTGTTAACCTCCGTCTGTGCCAGTGAATCCTTGTTATTTATAGAAAGTTTACTAAAAGAGTATGAAAGTTTATGAGGTGATATTATCCAACTTCTGTGAAAAGGTATAAACATTCATGTATTGTGTTGGCCATGCATTCATTACAATTAATTGCTTTTGAACATTGCAGCTAATACACTGGATATTGATGTCAGCAGTGAGAGGTGTACAGAAGTGATAGTTTTCAAACAGGGTTGTGTTTTGATCATAGTGTGAAGGAAGCATTCCTTCAGAATGGGTAATAAATACGGGTGAGCAGAATGGATAATATCCATTAGTAGAGAGGGGTGTCCAGATGACAGGAACGCTCAAGGAAAGGATAAACATGGCCAGGCGGTCAATGTATACACTGTGGCTTTGTGGTCAGGTGTTACACTCTCAGGTCAGCTTCATACGGTCCATATTTTTTACATTTCATTGCTGCTACTCGCTACTCCTACATTTCATACTGCGAATGAGCTCAGGTATCAAATCATCATTATGCTGCCTTCAGGAGCCAAGTGGAAATGTGAGGTGAGCATGCAAGTTCTCAAAAGAAAAAAAACAACTTGGGACTAAAATGGTATGTTTAATTCTTATTACATTTTTACATACCTTTTACCACTAAAAACTCCCAACTTTATTGAATAAATATTTTATAAAAGTCATTATATTTCTGTACCTACTGAGACAGCTGGTGCTGAGTGGAGTATCTTGTTTGGATGGGCTACACCGCCATGGGAGAAATTCAAGTGGCATTTATTTGTTTATTTCATGCTGCCAGTGAACTTAAGTGGTCTGAATTTAAAGGTCAGAGCAGCAGGCTGGGTCTTGTTTTGTTAGGCTTGACAACGTACTGCAACAGTGTGTTTCCCGATGAAATGTCTCGCATGGTACTGCGACTGGAATTTCTATTTGCTCGTTTTCATGTACCTAGATTTTGACATCGTATAATACCTGTGTTCACTTTTTTTTTAATCTTCTTAGGCATTAAGGCTATGGAAAGTGCTGGCATTTTGGAAATAATGAAATGATTCATTCATGTGCATCACTCTATTCCTCTGTTTATTGTTTAATTACTTTAATGATGCTGTTATTGACTTAAACTGTAACAACTGTAACAATTTTATTCTGGTGCAGAATTTGCTATAAAAAAAAGAAAAATATCTTTTTAAAAATCACAGATGAAAAAAAAGAAGCTTTTCCCCCCAATTTAAGCATAAGCTTTTTCTCTGCATGGGCCTTGAAGTCATCTTTGTCCAGTGATAGTGGCGAGGAAGTGTGACGCACATTGTAAAGTGAGAATGAATTACAGCAGTGTGTTTGTGCAATCAGAGGGGAACAAATGGAGGAAAAAAACAACACCAAAGTAGACGAAAGAAGAAAAAGGAGGACTTATAGGCATGAAAGTAACCATGATGCCCCCATTTCCAAAATTACTCAACACTCTGAGAGTGTTTTGCATTTTGTTTTTGCCTGTGCAGAGTTATTTTGAGGCTCTTATCTATGAAGTATTTCTGTGCCATCTGAGTTTGAATATGAATTTCTAATATTGAATTTTTTTCAGTATCAAAATCAGACTTTGAATTTTAAAAACCATCAAATTTCTAGCACTGAATTTTTTTTTGCCTCTGATTTTTTTTCAATGTTGAAATAAATTCAGTGTAAAAAAAAATTCAATTTCTAAAAAAAATTCAGTCTAAAAAAATTCAACATCTCAAAAAATTCAGTCTGACTGAATTTTTTGAGGTTGAATTTGATGGTTTTTAAAATTCAAAGTCTGATTTTGATACTGAAAAAATTCAATCTTAGAAATTCATATTCAAACTCAGATGGCACAGAAATACTTCCATACTTATCTGAGTTGCGCTTTTCATTTCAGAAGACACATTTAATAAAACACAACAGGTCCTAGGTACAGCCCTAACTAGAGATGCCCGTCAACATGTTGACAGTCTGTCCCATGAGAACTTAGTAGTCATTACTACATTACGTGTCGGACAACACCCATTTTCGAATTCTGCCTTCATTTTGATCTCAACTACAGAACTGTTTTGTGACTGCATCTTGCCTGTTGTCATGCAATCCCGGTGATAAAAAGACAGACAGGCAGACAGATATAAAAACAGCTGCCAAAGCTGCTCACTCCCTCAGTGGTAGTTCCTGCTACAGTAGCGCTCTCCAGGACCACATTTTGCCATGATGATACAACCACACAATACTAGTCATGTTGTTGCAGCAAGTAATAAAGTCATTTGTGTTACTGACTGGCATATTGCACAGACTTTTGTACTTGTTTGAGCTCAGTTCCGTCTCATTTGGAAAGACCAGAGGGAAAAAGAGTCTCTTTGTGACATGATGCAAGCAAACACTTAATGAAATGAAGCTTCTGAAGCTAAATTCCTCTGGGACCACAAACGCTCCCTGTGGAGAGCGCTGATTTCCCCAACTCGCCAGCCTTCCGAGTGTCATCCAATAGGATGAACTGTGTGTGTGGTATCAACATTTCCATTAAAAAGATCTATGAGTTTCTCTGAGGGGGAAACAACAACATCTGCACCCGTACAAACCCACCTGGAGCTGTTTCAAGAAATTATATGACTGAGCACCGCCTTGCATAGACATCGTTTTTTATTGATGTTATTGGAAAAAATGTTGTATTTGACTTGCAGGGTTGTCGCACCAATCCTGAGGAACAATTTCTTAATTGCTTTGGAAGCAGAGGTAAAATGCCAAATGAGTAGCAAATTAGCCGAGCACAAACAGGCTGTTTCTAATCATAAAAGTACAGTAAAAGAAAATGATGAAGGGGATTAAGGGGGTTTTCTTGTTATAAAAGCATGGATACAGATTTAGATGCAAACAAATGATGTTCTTTGAAGGAACATGCTGCGAAAATCAGTCATACATGTAGATATGAAAGAAACAGTCTGCCTCTGTGATAACACACCGAGTCAAATCAGGAATAATGTAGCTTGAAATGAACCTGAGAACAGGTAGAGATACTGAAACTGGTTTGAACATTTGAACATTGAAAATCTTCATTTCTGTTTCTCCGATGCGATCACTCGTCTCAGCTCTTTCTCTCCTCTCCATACACACACACACACACACACACACACACACACACACACACACACACACACACACACACACACACAATGATATTCTGAGAGCGAACCCAAAGCTTGTGTTTGTGCAGAATAACCAGCCATTTAAGTAACTATGACGAAAACATACTGCAGAATAAACATAACACAGAAAACTAGTTGGGAGCTGAACAAAATTCTCCTGGCAGTTGTTGGAAGGACGATGTGTTTCCCCCATTTTCTTTAAGCAAGTAGGAACAATATGCAAGCTCTTAGCACCATCAATGAATGGACATGTTGGAAGCAACCTGGGCAAATCGCTACCAGTCCTCTTTGTTCCAAATGCAATGCTAATACTCTAATGAGAGGTGTTATTGTGCAATTTACTCAGCAATTACTGCTCTCCCTGTTCAAAGGCAGGTGAGGGACGCATGGAAAAAGAAAAGTTCCACTTTGGCTCCTGCAGGGAAACTGAATTCAGTCAGGGTTTGCCGTGCGTGTTTCAAGGTGGGACATGTATGCAGGTACAGTGGTATATTATTTTCTGCTAAACTGTAATTGTGTTGTTATAATCCACTGGTTGAGCATTGAATTACCAGAGAATAAGGGCACTTATATTCAAAACAGAAAGATATATGCACTCATGTTACCAAAAAGTGCACTAGACAAAAGCATCAGCTGAATCACGCACCGTATGTCCGATGGGGGTCATGTACCGCACATGGCTTCCCTGTTTATATGCAAAGGAGATGCTGTGAAGACATTTTATTCTACGTAAGAATGGCGTCCAGTTGGGAGGAAGCGAACAAAGCTTTGAATGGCAGGGGGTGAGTTATAAAGTGAGAGTCAAGACACGGTGGTTACGAGCCCTGAGGGTGCATGGCATGATGGGATAAAGTGAGACACTACGCTGCATTTAAGAGACACAAACAGAGATAGGTGGATAAGGGGGAGGCGGGGGTTGCATAAGGTAAGTCTGGGTAGTATGAGCCATGAAACTAAATGCAAAGCCGAAGTCCCCTTCACATTGCCAGGCTACTGTGCAGTCTGCTGTAAAAATTTTCTCTGAGAGGTGAAGCCCATTATCCACTAACTACCCAGAAAGGGGCCATCGGATTGGGCTCACTTTGCAGATGTTGCCTTCTATTTTAAACCGCGAACAAGGTGTACTTTCACACAGCAGCAGTGGTACTCCGGCACAGTATAAAAATATAAAACATGTCCAGTCAATCTGAAAGGCAGCACAAACACAGTTGGTATGTAGGTCTATGTAAGTGTGTCAAATACATTTTTTCCAAAGATGGTTTATGTCACTTTAAGTAGTTCTTATCACGCTGACGTATGTTCAAATGTTCATTTTTCAGATATGTTTGGTTTTAACAAGTTATTTGATGCGATAAAACGGAAGTGTAACATCGTGATTGACAGCTGTGACTGACTGAATTGGGTCGAGTGGGACCTCGATACCACGGCGCAAGTATCCAGGATATTTTGGCTTGTGGAAACAAACAAGTGGAGACACATGGTCCATCTTTATATTCAGTCATTGCATATAACGTGTTCATTTATGAGAATTAGAGACGCTAGCAGGCAGACCTTCAAACATAGCCACATTATATCTTGTTTGATTAATCTGTTTCTGCATTTCTAACTTGTCTTTTCGCAAGCGGTTTTCCTGGTTCCAGTCTTTGTGCTAGGCTAAGCTAACCGGCTATACAAAAAGCAAAACTAAGCAGTCCATCTGCTTAGTTTGTAGAGTGAATCTAGTTCGTGCAAGTAAGATGCATGTTTGGACATTACTAAGCCAAAAAAATATTATTTTATTTTATGTTATTTTCCTCTTCATCTTCCTTTCTTTTTTTTTTTTTGCTGGTTACATTGACATTCAAAAGACTAGAGACCTGCCATAAACTACTGTTCTTGTTTTCCTTTGAAATGTGTGTGTGTGTGTGTGTGTGTGTGTGTGTGTTTGTTTTATGGATCCCCGTAGTTCATTATAATTCTCTGCAGTCCTGAGCAGTGAAAGAGAATAGAATGAAGTGGAACACGGTGATGAGTGTCTGCCCTGTTCCTATTCTCTCTCTGCCTCGATGATCATCATACCACCCGTTTGCCTGCTTCTCATATTTCTATTCCGTTATGGAAATTAGCGAGGTGGCCATGTAATAATACTTCTATAAAGATGTTGATTATGAGAAAAACTGTTGTGAGCGTCGGTGTGTGAATGTGCATACATGTGTACTGTTTGTTGCCTTGCCTTGCTTCCTCACAGTTGATTGGCCAAAACAAATTGTACAAACTAGACTGTAAATTAAGTGGTAATATCAGCAAACAAAACTCATACTGTTTCATCCAAATGGTTTTTCACATTCCTGAATGTGTGTGTGTGTGTGTGTGTGCGTGGATCTCAGTGGACTAATGGAAAAGATTCCAAATGTCATGGTATTAAATCAAATAAATATAAAATTTCCTAGACTAATTTCTCATACTTTTTGCATATATGTTTTAGATGTGAACACATAGACGCTACGTCTTACCTATAGCAAAACCTTATTATCCACATGCACACACACACAGACACACCCATCTCCAAAATGTAAATGAATGGGTACAAGAAAGTAATAAAACAATAGTAGATCACAGATAATAACAGCAACAGTAGATCAAGGCCAAACTAGTGATTTTCTGTCTCTGCGCCGGCGACAGATCTGGATGTTTTAAGGTTGTCTGTATGTACTTATAGCCGTCCCATTCTCATGAACGCAATATCTCAAGACTGCCATGAGGAAATTTCTTCACATTTTGCACAAATGTCCACTTGGACTCAAAGATGTACTGATTAGACTGTACATACTCCTGTTTTTTGTTGACCTATCCATCCACCCTACACTCCTCCTGATACGGTCTTTGTTGCTATTTATACTACGTCACCCCTTTTTTCCCTTTGTTCCTATCATCATTTCTACGGCCACTAGATGTCGCCTAACAACAAAACATAACTATAGGTCATGATAACCTGCTGCACAAAACGACCTACAGGCTTGTTTTTTGTTTTACAGGAGAACAGTTTCCACAGAACATGTTTTTGGCCTCAACTCAAGAATTCATACGCTAATTATAACGCAATTTAACACAAATGTTTAATAGGATAAAATGATGAAGTTATGACATTTTATAACTTTTAAGGTCAACTTCACTGTGACATCATAATGTTCTGCAAAAATGCTGTAACTCAGGAACAGAAGAGGAGATTGTGACCATATTTCCTGCAACTTGCCTGGTTGGCAGAAGCATACAACCGCAGGGTGGTAGGCCATTACTAGTTTATTATGGATGACTCGGCAGGTCATTTGGTTTGTAAAATTACAGAAAATTGAGCAATGTGTCCATGGTGAGCAAATCAAAAGTGTTGTTGTGTCAGACCATAAGTCCAAATCCCAAAGTTTCATTTTACTATAGTAGTGGACATAAAGCAACCAGGAAATATTCACATCTGGAACCAGAATAGAAGATATATTACTCACAACCCATATGCACTATATATGCAGCACACACAGGCACATACACATATACAAACCTTGTCCCTTATCTCATATAAATCTGCTCCAAACTGATTCTGATTTAATGTGAAAGATAAACCTTTACACATATAAAGGTCATGATCATCCGTGGCCACACACACACAGAGAACAATGAAAATACTGTGGTGTCTCTCTTCAAGCACTTACCATAAATGGGGCTGGACTGCTTATAATACAAACTCAGTTTACACACTTTACATTCTTTCACTGCATAAATGAAATGCCTCTATCTCAAGAAAGTGACCAGTCACTATTAAGGTGAGTAGGACAGTAGCTACTTTGGATCACTGTGAAGAACCACAGTGCTGCAGAAACAGCTACCTGCGCACACTGATGAATATAATGGGCAAAAGAAAGAGAATCATGGAGTCTATTTTTGAACAAAAAATTCATACAAAAAGGTAATTTTTTTTTATCTCAGAAATAATGCAGTTGTTCAGTTTTTCAGAAAAAAAAAAAAAACAACTCTAACGATTTCTTATAATAGAGCTGCAAGTTTTAAACATGGTAATGGTCCTCTTTTTTTCACACACATGAAGTAAAAGTAAATCACTCACAGTTGAAGCCAAACACAGAGTGAGAAAAATCCCTCTGATGTGGAGACAGGACATGTTGACGGTTCAGTATCCTCCGCTCACTCCAGCGTGGCGCTTTTCGTCACTGAGACTGCAACCCACTCCTGCAGGACGGGTTGCTGAGCCCCTCTCTCTCCCCAGGTGTGAATAGACAGCTCATCAAGAACTAAGCTATAGCGTAGGAATTCCTGTTTATTTTCAGAATAAAAGCCCCGCTCCCAAGCTGTCAGTAACAAATTGTTGTGGATAAATTATTTTTTGCATATATCCGTAGGTTCGAGAAAAAGAAGTGACCAATAACACTACGATGGGGAGATTGAAGTCAAATTAACCAAGTGAAGCACAGTTTCGAAGAAGCCATGTTTCTCTTTTATTTTGAAGGCAAAAGTCAGCTCCTAGTTTAGCCTGCAAGCTTTACAGCTGAGCGGACGTTTGCGTTTACACAGCTGATTTTAAATTCAAAATTCATCCCTCTGCCTCCCTGAGCCGGACTGTGTCGCCAAACACACACGCAACACTTATGGTCTGGTCATGTGTTATGCTGTGGGAACATGAGGGTGGACAGCCACACACAGAAAAGAGTAGGAATAAGTGACATATAATATTGAGGTATAGACTAATTTATTTTAATGGAAAAATAACGTTTTTGGCTGTTTGTTTTATATTTCAGTATGTGGATCATTCCCAGACATATCTTTCTCTATGATGAAATATTTATATTCTAACACAAACTGTAGTTTTCAAACTCTTTATATTTTCAATTTGTCCATTCTGTCAATTTTGTGCATTCTTATAATAGATTTTTTTTTTCATAATGTATATATATATATATTTTAATTAAAAGTATATGAGCCAATTTTCTTTCACTTACACTGAAACAAAAGAACAAACTGGTTATATAAGATTTAAGGCTTCATAATTCCCATGGCATCTTCAAAATGTCCAAATAAAAGTCCAAAACGGCAACATTTGAGAAGCTGGAACCATCAAATATTTGGCATTTTTGCTAGAAATTTTATTTGATTTTAAAATTGGTTCCTGACCAACCAGTCTTTTGACTAATTGTTTCAGCTCTGATAAGATCATTAACAAAGCAGATTCTGACATAAGCACAATAACAAACAAAATCAATAAATGTACTGACTATTATACTGGGAGGCTATGTCCATATCTGATGTCCAATAATGTTGATGCCCGCATCATGAAACATTACAGACGACATGACCTCGGTTTCTCCAGCTACAGCTGTGGGGATGTGTGACATTTTGGTTTTGCCACATCATAATAGAAATTACAGGAGATATATTATATCAGATATTTGTCTTTTCATGACTTCTGGCAGAAGAACATACTTCTACAGCTTTTATTGTATTATTATTTTATATATTATTATTTCTGATGTTGTCATCTGCATTTACTGTTTGTTTTTTTTTGTTCTTCTTCTTTTGGACCTTCAAAATCATAAAAAAAACTCCTCCATATCCCTTCAGATATAAATTTAGAAAGGAGTTTTTTTCAGAAGGGTGTGGTGATTTCTGAATTAGTGAGGTGACACACAGATGTAATGTGCTGATCTTGTTCCGACGTTCCAAGTTGTCAAACACTAAATCAGACACAATCAAGTTAGTGGATGTCAGAGGCATCATCACTCTCACATTTTATTCATGTTTTCTGGGTGTTTGACTTGTCTATTACTAGTTACACTGTGTGCTCGTAGTGATAATTCACGCACATTTTAATTCCCCTAGGAATTATCGTTCAAAAATAGCAAGTAGAAAAATCTGTCCCTGTGTGAATTACTTGACAAAGATCATGTAAACTTAACAGATTTCATATTGTTTGTAACAATGTATAAAATAATTATCACAAAGTGCAGCTCTGTAGAGAAAATATGAGGCTTTGCATACAAATTGCATCAATTTACACCCATCACAAATATAAGAGATCTGACTGTGAAACCAACAGATCTCCACAAAAGCAGCATAGAGATAAGCCCTTGTTTCATTAACGAGCATAAGGTTGTGTCCAAAGGTGATCAAGCTTGTTGTTTTTCTTATTGCTTTGTGATAAAAAAAACAAAACAATAAACAGCACACAATATTCCAACCCATTTCATCACTGAGAGTAAGAAAAGCAGGAGCGTTATCTAAACGTGACAAAAAGATTCCAGGGATTTAAAATGAAAACCAAAGAGAAAAATCATTTCAACTGACACAACTGAAATAATATTGTGCATTCATATTGTATTTTAAATGTCAATGGAATTAAGTTTCTACAGAATAGTGCCAATTCATACCAAGTATCATGTTCTGGATGAAATATATAGCTACAAAAGAAAACTAATTCCTGACAATTAGAGTTAATAGGCACTTTAAAGTACAGTAGCTCGTTAGCGGACAGTGAGTAATATATTTTAAGTTAATGTCATTGTAACGACAAATCAACCTGTGTACAGTAAGTATAGGCACTGTGCTTCACTGGATCCTATAAACTGGATGGACAAAGCTGGTGTGCAGATATCCTTACACAGAAAGTAAGACGGCAGTTTTTCTTCTGTTTTTTTTGTTTTGTTTTCCAAAAACATGAAATTAGGACACGCTACCGCTGAAGGACAATTTTATGTCCCACTCCTGAGATTTGCACAAAGTGCGTATGCTTTTATTTCAAGCAGAAACTGTATTTTTCGAGTCCCGTTATCGTTTACTGCTTTGTTTCCTTCCTGCGCTGGCACAGTGCAAATATGTTCAGACGATTCAATTAATAAACAAACCACGAGCAAACCACTTTTCTGCACTTCTTCTTCTTCCTTTGGCCATTTGATTTAAAGGATTGCACGACACTTGAAACATTTTAAACTGGCCAAGAGTTAAAATATGAAAATCTTTCTGGGTCTTCATAGACCATTTTTGCAACATTTGATGTCTGACAACAGTCTAATGTCAGGTTTCATATTGCTAGTGTTACTTGCAGTGATCTGCATTCCCTAAAGGAACAGCATACTTGGGAAAAGAGAGGTCAAACCAAAAAACAAACAAAAATTACAGAAAGAAATAACAAAATTACACAATTTCTCTAAATGAACAAGTTACTAATTTAAACCTAGCTGAAATAAAGGTACGTATATTACTTGGTATATATTTTAAAAAATATATATGATGATATATGAACTTGCATAAACATTTGTCTTTCTATTTCTCTTTCTAAAACCTCTTTCATTTTGTTGACCACACCTCACTTAGGCTACAGTTAAAACATGAGCACACCTCAAAACATAAACACCACAAAGTTAAATAATACAGAAACATTTTTGAAAGCAGAAAATACTTGGGTAAAAACAGGTTTGGGGTAAAAGTCAAATCAATTAAAAACAGTCAATGAATTGCCTTCACCTTCAGTCTCCCTGAAGCCTGAGTGACATCATGATGATGCCTCTGTGAGAGTGTGTGTTATCCGGCTTCAGGGAAAGTCGCTTCCGTCGTAGATTACGGGTTTCTCCATGGTCAGATGGTAGAAGACTTTCTTGGAGATAAACCTGTTGGAAGAAGGTTTCTGATCAAAGGAGTGCAATCCGATTAACTAAAACGAAAGCTGAGGCACAACAGAAAGGACAAATGCATGCATGCATATACACAGGCACGCACACACACACACACACACACATGCCCAGTAGTGGCAGTGATGACCAAGACAATAAGAGTTTGAACATTTCAGTCCTTCACAAGCTTCTCCCATTCTGAAAGAGTAATCAGGAGAAAGACACCATACTGTGGCAGGGTTTCATACCGTGAGAATGAGTTGTCAAAGATGAGTGTGTAGAGGCCGGGGTGACGGACTTTCAGCTGGCCCTGAATTGTCTCTTTATGGGAATTGCAGCGAGTCAGAGGAATCAGGACCTGAGAACAGAACAGGGACATTGGTCTGAAGGGAAACTCAGCACAAGAAAGATTCTGCCGGATGTTGTCCTACAAATCACCCCAAGGCTGATCTATTGAAAATACTATCTATAATACTCTAGTCTTATTTTAATGAAATGTATGTTGCCTTACATAGCCCTTTATGTTGGACAGCAAGTATGAAATCATCATTATCATCATCAGTGTAATGTAAATTCCAACACACTTTGAATTAAAAAAAAACAAAAAACACACACACACAAAGGAGATTTTGGCAAAAGAGGGAGGGCACAGGCATATGAGATGAAATATCGTAACACGTTTACAACCCCTGACATTTTAAGTTACAGGATGTGCACCTCACCCTGCTGAGCAAATACTGACAACCTGCAGTGTTTTTCCACAGTCCTCAGTAGGGGGCACCCATGAAAGCCAGTGTTGGTAATAACTCCTTATTATGGCTTTTGAATCATCTTCAATGAGTTTAGAAGATGGCTGCAATTTCCAACCAGTGAAAAGCCTTTCCTCCAGTCTTATGATGTACTTTAATTTCCAATGATGTAACTTTACCTCTGGCATTTACCTCCCTGCTCTTTTCCTGCAGCAGATTTACAAGGAGCTAATGAGGTCAAGGCATCTTTACATGCCGCCATACTGTATACTCCAAGGGGCCCCATCAAGTTAAAGAGGGTTGGCAGTGGTTTTTAGTGTATAAACATAAAAATACACACACTGAGAGCATCTACCTTTGACTGTTCCACCTGAATGTCAATGGATTCCCGGTAAACCACACTAAAGGAGATGCTTTTGGGCTCAGAGGAAAACATCCAGCTGATGGTTGGCCCACAGTCACCCACAGCAACAGTTATCACACTGTAACAGCTGGACTTGATGAAGAGTTCCCTGGAACCGTCACCAAACTGAGAGATATCATCGATGCTGAGAGGAACAGCCATCCTAGAATAAAAACATATGCATTATAAGATGTATTAAAGTGGCAGTAATTCGACCAATACCAAGATGAGTTAAAAATTTTTTTTTAAACATTTAAGAAATATATTAAACACTCACGTGACTTCCCCTGATTTGAGAAGGTTGATCTCTGAATCCTGAACAGTGGGGACACGCTCTTCAGGGTCATCAGGGGTCAAATCTCCTGTGCCTCTGCAAAATCAATGTATTTCAATGTATGAAACTCTTTAATCCCATAGTGATGTAATCACACCCAACACAAATGACTGTCTGTCACCATTAGAGATCAGTGCATCTTGCAAAAGTAGAATATTCTGGTGAAGACAACATAGGTGCATCATTCAAAATGTTTCGGTGATCTGCTGAACCCACGCAGTCATCTGCTCAATAAAAATATAAGGAGTCACTCCTCTGGCGATATGGTTGGAAATGATGTGAAGAAATCTCCAGAGTCATGACTGTGTGTTTGAAATGGATTATGAATTTCACCCACAGATCATTGCCCATGCATTTGAATTGACAACTCCAGCAAGTCTGAGCAAGTTTTACCCCATTCACTTAACTTCATGTATGTTATGCTTAACATACTGAGGATTATCTTCTCAGCACAAGTGTTGCCTAATGCTCCTCTTTTTTCTGCACATGAACTACGCACATGAAGTACATCTGCAATGCTGTTTTTAGTTCATCAGTGAAAACCCTTTGCTTCCCAAATTGCTATTTGAAACCTGGAGGGGTCAAAGGCATTAAGTGCAGGAGCCTCTAAAGCTTGAGGTGTGCTGTCACTGGGAAATATCAGGGAGGGTTGAAACAAAGAAAAACAAACAATTCAAACTGCACATGCACCTAAATTTCTGCAATCAAACGTTTATTGTTATTATTGTTTTTATGAAGCAGCAGTGAAACATTCACAGCAGGTATGAGACAGATAGAGAATGGTCCATGATAAGTGTCTGCAATGGTTCTGTTTACATCACTGACCCTTTTCATTTCCCCTGATCAACTGATGGTGGTAAAAGCAAACTCAAGTCCTCTTTAGTCTGACTTTTAATTGAATTTTTATTTTATTTATTTATCCGTCTATTTATCTATACAGGCCATTTTACTGGTATGTCCTTTTATTTTCATTTTCTGGATTATTTTTCTTATACCCTACTTTTTATTTCTGGTTTTACTCACTTAATCACATCTTCTCTCTTTTAGCATTTTATTATTTTATCTTTAATAATTCATCCTCGTCTTTGATTTTCATGTCTTCAGTGTTTCATCATTGCAAATTTATGAGATTCATGATGGCGTTTCCTCACTTCCTCTTTTCATTGTTTTATTTCTATTGTTTTTTTTGTTTTTTTTTCATAAAATAGTAATTTATTGCTCTGTGCGTGGATGGGGATGTGGGTGGGGTATTTGTTTTTATTGCTTTGATTCTGTAAGGAACTTTGTTTTACATTGTTCGTATGAAAAGTGCTAAACAAATAAAGTCTGATTGATTGATTGAAGGAATTGAGGTGAAAACAATATGACAACCCAGAATGTTCGGCTGCTTTAAGAACAGCACTAGATTTATAACATTCATACAATGCTCATAAAACCATTGTGTTTTTTTCAATCATCCAGCAATATATACAGTACAGAACGTATGATTTGAACTTGTGACATCCTCTGATTAGCCAATATTACACCGGTACAGTTGATGACTGTGCTCTATGTAGTTGTCACTTTTCTTAGAGCAAACACTGGACCACAAAGGCCTGATTTCAACATGAGAGTGTAACCCTTAGTAAGTATGACCTCTCTGGATTCACCCAAGGAGTCTGAAGACTTTGGAGTCACATACCAGAACAGTCAGTCCAAATTTGTTCAAACATGATTTTTGGAATGACATGACATCCCCATCACAACTCAGAAAATACTGACTTATCCCTTTTGCTCTAACCTCAGATACATGTTACACTCACATATCCATTGCTCCTGGAGGCCGTCGGTCTTGTTCATTCTCCAGTGAGCCACCTGTTGTTTGGGAGGTGGTGTCACTGTCGTAAACACCGTTCACTTCCTCTTCTGTGATGATGTCGAAAGCTCCATCGTCAGATCGGTTGCTGGGGTCAGAAACTGGGAGGAATCGGTGGGTTTAACGGATTAGATAACTGAAATACGGTACAGGAAACAACCACCACCATCTTTTCTCATGTTACATTGTGGGTATTACACAGTTTATAGTATAAAAATTAATGCACTTAATGTACGTGATGCCCTTCAACATGTTGATGTTCGGACCAACTCTGTAGTTATTACATTATTACATGGGTACTCAGTGCTAACGCCTGTAAAGTTTCGTGACTGTATCTGGCATGGTTGTGACGGTATTGCGGTGACAAATGACATACACACGCATGCATGCACGCACGCATGCACACACGCATGAACAAATACACACACAAAAACAGACTCAAAAGGTGTCGTGGCAGGTGATTATGCAGCTTTCCCTTCTTTACAATAAAAGCAAAACAGCTTCTTCTCTGATTCGAAATGTCAACCTCTTCCCCTTTTCTCTACTAAATAAAAAATGAGTTACTTTCTGTCCTTGTTCCTCAATATGACAAAGTCAGTCTTTTCGCTTCTGCTTCCCAGTTGACATACAATAAAAAAAGATTGAAGCCCAGTGAACGACAGTGATAAACCTTCGGGCCAAGTTGTAAGTTATGTGTTGTTCTTCCCAGTGTGTCTCTCACCTGTTACCCTGGGGGTGGGTTTGTACGGGGCTGGTGCAGGAGGTGGTTGAGGTCCTGCTACAGGTGGAGGAGGCTGGATATCTGAAGGACTCAGTTCTGCCTCTGTGAACCTCTCCACCACCGCACTACTTTGGGTGTAACAGTCCCTGCAGCAGCGCTCCTTCTTCCCACTGTGCTTGGTCATCACATAGTTGTTGCTGCAGTAGTAGCAGAAGATGCGACCACAAAGCCTAGAAAAAATAATGTCCATATTAAGACACACGTTTGTTACTAAAAACATATTCTCTGTGTCTTGCATGTTGAGAAAGTGCGTAAGTGATGCTGTACGTAGTCTGAAAATCAAAACAGGTTAGTGACGGACTTGAAAAGACAGTGAGTGCAGTTAGGCTCCAAAGTCAACCGAAAGCCCACCTGCAGTGATGTCTGCGCAGCCACCAGGTGAACTGGCCCTGGCAGCCAAGGCAGTGAGTGGCCTCTTTATCCACCAACCACCAGCGCTCCTCTGCTCGCAGTTTCTGCTCAAACTCCAGAGCATCCGACTTCTGCCACAGAGCATCTTTGTCCCTAATTTAATGCACAAAAAGACAAATGCATGGGAATTTAGTGTCATTCTGTTCCTTCTTAACAATTCCTGACCTGAGTTTTGAACTTTTTTTTCACTTAAATGAATTCAACTTAATTGCTGTTAATAACTGTGATCTGTTGAAGTCAAAGCAGTTGATGTTCAGTATTCCACAGCAGCTGCTCTGAAGGCAGATTTTGGCTGGCTATACTATAAATAAACTGTACCAATCACATGATCTCATCTCTTGTTTATATGTTTCCACCAGGATCTGTCTACTTATCCTGGACTGTGATTTTGATATTGTGATACTATGATATTGTATATACTCTACACCCTCTTGTTTGAAAGTAGCTTTATTTCCCCAAATAATGGGACTGAGAAAAACAATGAAGGCACACATAATACAAGAGTACAAAAGACTGGAATGATGTAGGCACCTCCCAAGGGAGTTTATGTATTTGTGTTTACAGAGTATGAAAGCTTTGTGAACCAGGGAGGAAACTGTGCTTTGTGAATCCAGTGAAGAATGTTACATAAGAAGGTGTCATTCTCTTCAGTAGTGTCTCTGTAGCATGGATGTTGAACTCCAAGCATTACTTTTCCTGCTCTCTTCTTTGTCAAACTTTTTCATTCAGACCTGTTCGGAGTGTACTACTCAGCATTCAAAGAAGCTTTTTTCCCCCCTTGCTGCTCCTCAGACCTCATTTTCCAACATCACTGTCAAGTATAACAACATCAGAGACCTGCTCTTACTGGAAGAACCAATCCAAAAGAGCAGGCAGCAACCGAACACAGACATGCAAAGAGAACATGAACTTTTACCCTGTTGCTTCTTAAATAGAGACAGGCCATACCGGATAAGCTCAATGAGCCGCTCTTCGAGGTTGGTCTTGGTTCTGTTGAGGTCATCGATCTCTGCAGTCATCCTCAGGTACTGGCTTTGCTTGTCAGCATCCGTTGTGTTGAGTTTCTGCTTCAATTCCTCGCACACCTTTTGCACAGCCAAGTGCGCTTCTTCGGCACTGAAGAGAGTAGAACATGAGTATCTCTTTTTCTTTTTTTTTTATTGTAAGATGAAATTGACAGGTATCAGTGTTCATGAACGCACCTGCTTGCTGCATCTTTCAGTTGCTGAATCTCGCTCTCAGTCTCACGAATGGTTGATTCTGTCTTTGTGATGTGAGCATCTTTCTCACCAGTTAGCTGCAAGTACTGCTCATTCACAGCCTTCAATAAAGATTATCGGGACACATAAAAATATCCATCAGTACAAATTTTTTTGACACTTGATTTTCATTTGGTTCTGTTCCTAAATTTCTGCACACTGCTGAAAAAATATGATTAAGTTAGTGTCTTAACTGGTCCAACAAAATTTTAATTTCAGAGGGATGTAAATTGTATTGTGTGTATTAGTGTGTTTATGTAAGAAAATCTTACTATTTTCTCTTCCTGTTATATAGCCTATGTAATATAATATAATTTTTCATATGCATCTTGCCCCAGACAGCATATAGAAACACGTCATTCAGTAACATCCAATAACAGACAGAGCCAGTCAATCTCATTTAAATCTAAAAAACATCCTTCATAATCAAATCATATTGTATTGATCTATAAAGACATCTTACCATAGAGGAAATATCTCAATCATGGAACTATTCATTTGATTAGGGCCAGTACACTGCATCTGTATCTATATTGCATCTATACCTGTATTTTGCATCTAATCTACTCTGCGTTCAAAGACAATTATTCAAGCAATCAAGGAGTCTCTCATAATCATCATCAAGTAATCAGCAGGTTATTATGTCCCATGGAGTGAGTAGTTTCCTGTTTCCCACCCCTTCTGCAAACCCACTAATGATAGAGGTGTTCCAGGTTATTTTTACATATTATGCTTATCTTGCACTACTGACAGCTATCTATCTACAGTCTTCCCTTAATCATATATGGTTTTCTGTAGAAAAAGTGAGGACATCACAGGTACAGCACAGATTCTTTTCTCTGATGGCAGTGTATTTTTATATACCAGTATGTCTCTGTAAAAGTAGGTACTCTCCAGAGATTAAAGACCCCATTCTTCCACCACCATGTGTGTCCTTATTATGTAACCATGATTTAATTGATGCTGTAAAGAGACACACCTCTAGTTTAAACACTTTGGCCTGCAAGCTGGATACATTCTTCAGCTCCTCCTGCAGCTGGGCTTTCACCTTGTCCAGCTGTTCATTGACACTCTGAAATGTGACAGTAACATAATAACATAAGAAAATGGGAAGAAGATATCAACTGTCTGTGTCATACTTCATGGCATTCCATCCAGTAGTTGTTGAGATATTGTATTACAGTTTGGACGGAAGTGGTGGACCAAGACACAGATCGAAATTGCCATTCCTAGAGCAATGCTGCTAGCGTTGATAAAAGGATAACTGAATATTTGGACACAATAAACTAAAAACTACATTGCTAAAAGTCAGAAAATGCAAAAAAACAATTTGAAATGAGTGTAATAAAAAGGCATAATTGACAGGTTCTGACTAACTCACCTTCATTTGGGTCTGATGATTCATGCTCTCTGAGCTCATCTGGAATTTGACGGCCTCCATCTCCTCACGGCTGGAGTCCTTGGCGCTCTGCACTTGATTCTTGGCCTTTTGCAGTTGCTCCTGGAGCTCTGTGACAGTCCCTGGAAGTGTCTCCTTCTGTGTTAGCTCCTCTCTTAGTCTGTTATTCTCCAGTCGCAGTTCTGTCATGCACTCTTCTAGTCGCTCCACCATTTTCTGCAGCTCTTCAATCCTGGCAGCGTCGCCTGCCCAGTGCTCTCTGGCCTCTTCTTTTTCTGCACTTAGCCTACAGATGGTCATCCCCAGCTCTGCCATCTCTGTGTTGGCCCTGTGCAGACCCTCACGTGTCTCACTGTTCTCTAGGACCAGCCTGTCATTTTCTGACTTGAGTGTGGACAGCTCTTCACGGATGGCAGCTGCAGAGATAGCCAGCTCGGCATGGGCAGCTACTTCACTGTCACGCTGTTCAATCAGTGCCTCTTCTTTCTTTTTGCACTCCATAAGCTCCGTTACATGCTTCTGATTCAGTGCCTCTGTCTGAGCTTTAAGCTGCTCAGTCAGAGTCCTGAGCTCATCTCTTTGGGCTTGCGTCACCTCCAGCTGTGCTTGGGATTTCAGCTTTTCCTCCCCAGACCTCTGTGCCTGGACCCTGAGGTCCAGGATCTCCGCCTGGAGCCTGGACACTTCTTTCATGTTCACCTCCAACTGGCTCTCAACAACAGTCAGTTTGCCTGTCACTTCTTGGTTCTCCTTTACTTGCACAGCAGTCCTCTCCAGCTGAGATTTCTCTATCGCCTGCTTCTCAGAGGTCACCCTTTCAATCACTTCCGTCTGTTTAGCACAGGTTGCTTCTGCATCAGCTTTGGCGGTCTCAAGCTCCTTCTCTCTGGCCTCCAGAGCTTTTAACCTGGACTGCAGCTCAACAAGGTTCTTCTCTTTACTCCCTAGCTGGGCCTCTTTGCTTTGGAGCTGTTCTTGAAGACTGGCTTCATTCTTACGTGAAGCTCCTAAATTCTTCTCCAACTCTCCGATCTGCCCGTGAACACTCTTCAGGTCCGATTGCATGCGACTAAGAGCTGCTTTCACAGTGTCCTGCTCCTCTCTCAGACTCTGGTTCTCCTGCTCCAGCCGCTTTGACGTGGTCTCTGAGAGCTTTGCGGCCATGGTGGCTCGCTGCAGACTCTCATCCAACTTGCGGTTCTCCTCACGCAACCGCTTCTCTTTTTCATCCACTGTCACCTTGGTATCATCCAGCTGGCCTCGAAGCTGTTTCTCAGAAGCCCTTAGAGATGCTAATTCAGCGTCAAGCAATGCTCTGTTGTCTGCCATCTCCTTCTTCAACTCCTCATTTCTCTTCACCGTCGCCAGCAGCTTCCCATTCAGGTCCATTAAATTGGCACACTGTGTCTTGTAGTCTTCTATCTTTGTTGTGTGTTCTTTGACGTTACCCTCCAGCTCAGCAAGCCTAGTTGTCAGTTTTTCCCTTTCTGTGTTGAGGCTTTGGTTCTTGGCGTCTAGCTTTTGTAGTGTCTTGTGGTTGGAGGTTAGCTCTGCTTGTTTCTTTTCCACCTGCTCTTTGAGAGTGGTGACTTCTGCTTCTAAAGTCTCTTTTAAGCTACTAACATTCTTCTGCATTTCATCTTTATCTTCTTGCGCCATCCTCTTCACCACCTCCACCTCTTTCTCATTCTCTTCAAGACATCTTTGGAGGTCCTGCAGCTGCCTTTGTAGGTTGTTCGCCTCCTTCTCTCTCAATGTCAAGGCCCCCTGCAGCTTGTCAAGGGCACTACACTGTTCTTCCACTTTCAACTCCAACTTGGCTTTCTCCTCAGACACAGATGTAACTAATGCTCCGAGTTTTGTTTCACCATCCTTTGCAGCTATCTCCTTGACTCTCAGCTCTTCCTCTAGCCTTTCTGCCTGCCTCTTCTTCTCCTCTGCCTCTGCTACAGCTTCCATCTTCCCTTTCTCTGCCTCTTTCAATCTGTCCAGCAACTCGTGTATCTTTTGTGCAGAATCAAAGTAGCTGGCCGCCTGCTGGCCCTTCTCATTCAGAACTCCGTCCAACTTGGCCATGAGCTCTATGTTCTTCCCCTCAGCAGCTCCCAACTTTTCCTGGAGCAGGCGGTGTTCAGCATCCATGGCTTTCTCCCTAGTCCTGAGTGCTTCTACCTCCCTCGACATGGCCCCCTCTCTTTCCTGCGAAGCCTTGAGTTCTCCTTGCAAGCCCCGCTGCTCCTCTTGGGCAGCAAAGGACACATCCAGCTGCCTCTGAAGCTCCACCACTACGCCCCTGAGCTCTGCAGCCTCCTCGCCCAGCTGCTGCACCTTATCGAGGAGTTCCCGCTGTTTAAGCTCTGACTGGTCCAGCTCTAGGCGGAGGTCGTCAACTGTGCTGACATCTTCGGTGCAGGCAGGCAGGGACTCATTCAGGTCGTTCAGCAGACTGTGACCATAATCAGGGCTAGAAGGGAACTCAGGTGCTTGCTAGATGGTTGTAAGAGGAACCAGAGGAGAAGAGGGGGAAGAATATCCTGTAATAATTATTATTAATTACAAATTATGGTGAAATGACAGGACATTATTAGAGACACAGGTCAGTTACCTGGGAGTAGGTACTGGCCAGACTGTTAATGCTGGAACTGCGACTGGGTGGTTTCCACATATGGCCGGGCGAGTTTGCACTTCCAAGCATTCTCCTGTTGATTAGAAAAGAAAGAAAAGAAATGTAATACTTTAAACATTGGTAAATATCACACATCTTGACTAAACCAACTAAAGCCAGTGCAAAGGGAAGGCTGTATTAGTGTCTGTGACCAAATCTTAATGCTTATTTAGATATCTGAAAGATCATTTTCATTTGTTTTATTCTCTCTACATGTTTTCAAGATTTTTTGTGTCCATTACCTTGCAAATGTGGGCCAGGAGGCATCAAGATCATATCCTCTGGAAGCCACATCAAACTGGACATCATTGAGTTCATACAGGTGACTGATGATGTCAACACTGAGGTGGGGCTTCAGGAAGGGGCTTCGTACATAGTACCAGTCACTGTTGGAAACGAGGAAGAGGTCAAATAAAATCATAGCGGAACGATTATAGTGGCTGATGAAGGAAGTTTTGTCTGACCCTTAAAACTCATAGGAGGAAATTGACATCAACCAGGAAATTAGGCCATTCTTCAGTAATATGTTATAATACATCTTTAGCACCAAATAACAGTGATGATCCTCTTTAAGGTTAAGATTCTTCTTTATAGTTTCTCTATATTGTACCAGGCGTATCTACAACACTACACACACCTGTTCTGATTTCTGGTAAGCCATTGAAAACAGTCACGTAATACTTCTTCCCTATTAAACTGTTCTTTACATTCTACTACTGACCACTATTTCTACTGAAGCAACATGCCTGTTTCACAGAAAGGGGAAATGAGGTGTTTCATAGCCTCTGTCCAAGTTTCACAGACCTTGAAATCCAAAAACAGGGTTCTACTTCATTAGTGTCTGACAGTTTTACCTGGTGACTCTCTGGTTCATCAGGCACTGCTGGAGCGTGTCAGCCAGTCGCTGATGTACGAGGGAGTAGCGAATAAATGCTCGTCCCTTCCCCAGAGATGTCTTCAGCTATCAAAGCAGAAGAAGACCTAGTTATACATAATGTTTTTAAATAACTAATTGTTTCATTATTTGCTGCTCAACTTGTCCAAACAATGCTGAACATATCCAATTAAAGCCTGTTCTAATGCAACACCTACAATTTTGTCATTTTTCCTGACAAACACATAAAATTAAAAAGGAGAAAAAACGACACAAAATAATCCTAACATGTTACAATTACAGCACACAGTATGTTGCTTTTATATCACAAATACAGGGATGCAGCACATCAGTGCCAGTACTTAGATTGATTTCTTGGATTTGTTTTGGAACCCATATAAGATAAGCACTAAACTATGAACAGAACGACTCTGTGTGTATTTTGTGTTGTGTCTGTTCAATAAGAGATGAGAAAGAAAAAGGTGAGAAAAGTGCTTTGGGTCATTTTGAAAGAGGGCAAAATAGATTATTTCTACTTTCTAATGGTTTGAAAGGTAATCAGATATTATTAATGCTACATTAGTGGTGTCACTCTAAAACAATAAAAAAAATCTTAATACTTCAGTGATGGATTTGACAAAGCGGATCCCATCATTGGCCCCTTTTATTTTAGCCAGACAGTCAGTGAAGTAATCCCAGTAGTCCTTCTTTGTACCAAGAAATGTGGTCTTCTCCTTCTGGTCAAACTGAAAGAAAGATACATGTGGCTAAATGTAGATTATTTTTGAGTCACTTTTAAGACATAAAATGTGAAGAAAAAGAAGCATTTTAAAGGGTTCTTCTCCAAACAGTGTTTAATGCAGCATCATGAATTTACAGTCCATCAAAAAAAGTGTAGTAATCCAATGACAAAACAACTGATGATGCAAGGCTCTGTGTTTTGTAAGCATTTATCTGCTTTATATTTCAAACTAGTGGTATCTCATTTGAAATCAAATTACTTTTTCACATCCTCAGTGAATAATTGGGATTCATACCTGTAGCAGGTATTCCAGTTTGTAGGAGAATTTGTGCAGGTTGGTACTGTCATCTGTGATTGGCTCTCCACTTTCCCTGTACTCCTTTGCAAGCTCAGCAACAGCCTCTGAAATTTACAGATATGAGTTCAAAGACGAATAAATATCTCTCAAATAACAAGTAACACCAACATTAATTTAGGAAAAACATTTAAAAGATACTTGACTAAGATAAATACATAAAAAAAATGTATTTTAACATCTAGGGTTCATGCAGTCAGTACACTAGTGCTGTAATCAGTGACACAGGAAGCAGGAAAGCAAACAGGAAAAAACAGGAAAATTATACTTCTTTAGAAAGATCCCTTGGCAAAAGGACTGCATTTCCAGTGCACCCAAACCTCCCGTGTCACCCTCTTCAAGCACAATCACACATCAAAAACTTGCCTCGTATCCATCGTAAAAACTGGAAGGACACCCGTGAGGGGTGCACCCTTAGCCCACACTCTCTGTCTCGCTGCATGCTGACAGAGGTTTCCACCACGCCCTTACTACACAAACATGAGGTCAGATGTACGTTTTCCCAAATGATTTGATGACCCGCAGAGGTCAGATAGTTCCAGGCTTAAAGATTGTACTCTCAGACTCGACAAAGAGACCGAGGTCATGACATCACGGCAAACCTCTCTGACTCCTTTCTCTGCTCTTCAGTCACACCATGTCAGCCAACAACTGCCTGCTGCCAGTCTATTCACACACACACACACACACACACACACACAAAGCTGGCGTACCATGCAGATCTCGGATAATCCTCTGGAGTTGGCTCTCCCCAACAGTAGCCCCAGTAGCCATGGCCCCACCGCTCTCTCCCTGGCAACCAGGGGTCGCAGGGTCACATACAGTCTGCTGAATCAGAGAATCAGAATCAGTCAGGAACAAAAGACTGACATGAATAGTCCAACATACTCTCTCATGCATGGGCAAACTTATACACACAATTCTGCTAAACATAGAGAGTTTTTTGACTCATCTCATGATGAGTGCATTGACCAATTCTGTGCAGAAAGTGCATCTCTTAGACGTGAAAGCCTGTCTGCCAGAGATATAATGGTCTATCATATAAGCAGTTTGACCTTTATGACCTGCATATGTAATAATGTCACTCTACACATTCTGATTTTCTAACTACCACCTACTATTAAACTGTAATTCTTTATTCCTATCTGTCAAATGATGCATCTTTGTTTCTGTAACATTCAATGAAACACTCCTTAACAGCTAAAAATTGAATTAAACTCTGACATAACTGCAACAGATGAAGATTTCAGACTTGATTTGATGATTTATCAAAGGGTTAGATTAGCCTTTTTTGCCTAACAATTTGATCACTGTATGAGCAACAATAGTCAAAACGTCCTGCTTCTTGAATTTTGGGTCAGGATGCCGCTTCTGGTTGGTCCATAATGTCTGTAGGTTGGTCACAGATGCATGTAAGTCAACCTGCCATGTTAACTGCAAACTGCATGATGTGCTGGAAAATGTCAATGGACCTTGGGAAGCTATCTGGACAGAGTTTTACTTCACTAAAATCTACTTTCATTACCCATAAGACAGGGGCATACATATTGCAAAATGTATAATTCTCACACTTTTATATAACCATTTGGTGTCTGAGAATTACCTATACTTTCATATAAAATTCATTATAATATTCTGTGTATTACGTCACTGGTTTGTAGCAGACATGTACAGAATCTCCTCTACAAAATCTGCAGAATAAAAACAGTTGGTGGACCCAATAAAATGAACACTTGTGAGAAGCTTGTAATGTCTAGTCTTCATAAAATACCACAAATCATTGCCGCTAGGATTACAATGGAGTGGAGTTAACACCTCTCTGACACAATGACAACTAAAATTATGACATTCACAGAGAGTGTTTATAGCAGATATTACAGGATGTTATGTAGGTGTAAACGTTATCTCCTGTCACCTCTTGTTTATGAGGAAGTAAACAAAGCATTTCATAAATAGACATGTAAGGCATCTAAATATAACGATGTAATTGTGGTTTTATTGTGGCCATGTAAGACTAACACCCTAAATTTTAACACACAATTATTCACGCTATAGTTGAAGTTAAACTTTGTTTGACGTTGGATTTGTTAAGCTAACAGCTAGCACTACTTTAAGTTCTGAAAACCTCGATAACGGCTATAAAAAGCCGACTATCGGCTCTTACAGTGCTAATATTAATTTTCTAACATCTTTGTAATACAAATAAACTGACGAATTTGTCAGTTGAAGTTTGTAAAGACGACACTTTTGTCTTTTTAAGTTGTCTCAGTTATATTTAGCTTGACACTGATCACTTGACAGACATTTTGAAAACAACCGTGACATCAGCGAGACACGATAGTTTAGATAATGTTATATGTTACGAGGTAGTTGAATGTAGAAAACGAAGAAAAGAATAATAACTTTGACATACTTTTACAGGTATGACTCAAGCCCATAACAACCCAGGACGTTTGTGTCTGCACACAAACTTGTTGTTACTGTCATGATTGATGCTGTCCCATCCACTGACGAAGCGACATGTAGCCATCGGGCCAATGGCTACGAGGTTGGTAGGCGGGATCTAGTTACTGCGTAGTTTGGTTGCCGTAGCAGAGTAAACAGAGGTGTCATGTGATCAATGACATACTTAAATGCGTGTCCCACTTTGCTGTGGTGCGTTTGTTCAATTCACAGCTAATCATAGATATTTCAGATATAACTGGAGAGATTGGTATACATGACCTTGTTGAGATCTTGATACAAATCTTTAAAACATAATCAATGTATGACAACTTGATCCATGTGCACCATACTAAAAGTTTATACTGGCTTTTATGATAACTAAAGCCTATGTGCGGCCTATACAGTATATTGTGATAGGCTACCTAGCAACAAAATAGCATGGAGGACATTACCATGGACATTTTACACAGAAAGATCAGTTTATTGTGTAAAGTAGTACTCTGCATCTGAAAGCAGTGTTTTTGGTAGGTCTGGCAGAGCTATGTCAAGTCTGTCAAAACACTTGAAATCTTATGTTATTGCTTGCGTTATTGCACATATAGGATCCAGAGCTTATGGAGCTTTTTGTTTTTTGTTGTTTGTTTTTTTCAAATCTGTTTCTCACAAGTGCCTGAATATTGCAAAAGTGTAAAACTAAGCTCCTATAGTAGCTCAAGTGTCATTTCTTAAGTCTCATATGTTACAGTGTCAGTCAAACTACAAAAACACATTTTCTTTTCCTTACCTCTATAGCAATATCTAGTCATGCATATGATTTTGGTTTTACTTGCCCATATTTTGAGACATCTGATCCTGGGATTTCTATCAAAACATATTCTATACAGGTGAATCTTTAAGACCTTGCTTTTTATGATTAGATAATTGGCAAATCTATTTTTGAATAGATGTGTAGCGTAAGCAGAGCTGAGGACATAGTCTGGTGAAACCAGAACTAGGAACAGAAATTAGATTATTAAAGCTACCCCTTTCTGAGTTCTCTTGTGAGAAGAGGGAAAGCATCACATCCAACAACATATCAGTCCCATCGAACAGGAGGTAGTTCTTTTTTTTTTTCTTTACAATACTATTTTGTGCTCACAAAAGGAATTCCAGTGTAACATGTTGGTAGGTGCATCCTCCATATCTGTACTTTATATACAGTCTATAATGTGTACACTCATTTACATTTACTCATTTGACAGATGCTTTTATCCAAAGGGACTTACAAAAGAAGGAAATCACTAAAGCTACAACACTCAGTCACTCAGTCACTGTAAAGCTGAAAGTAATCATGTGTAAGGCAAAAATAACCTGCACTAATGCATGCACTAATCCTGTATTTGTTTTCTAGATCCGAGTTCAACAGCAATGAATGACAGTTTAAATAACAGCACATATGATTACGACTATGAAGATGAAGTCTGTGAAAAAGGCTCGGTGGTCAAATTTGGATCCATCGCCATTCCTGTTTTCTTCTCTGTTGTGATAACACTGAGCCTCACAGGGAACATCCTCGTCCTTGTAATCCTGGCTCTGTACGAAAACCTGAAGTCTTTCACCAACATTTTCATCCTCAACCTGGCCATCTCTGACCTCGTCTTCACCACCGGTCTCCCTTTCTGGGCCATTTACTACATCTGGGGATGGGTGTTTTCAGAGATTCTCTGCAAAATTGTAACTTTCGTCTTCTTCACTGGGTTTTACAGCAGCATCCTCTTTTTGACCATCATGACCATCTACAGGTATCTGGCCGTTGTCCACCCTCTCTCTGACCTAAGCACACCAAAATTCAGCACTGGCGTTTTTCTGTCTTTCCTAATGTGGATAATCAGTATTGGAGCAGCCTTGCCCTCTTTGCTCTACAGCTCTCTCGTCAGGATCCCCCACAAGGGTAAACACTCTATGGGCTGTGAATGCCAAACCATCATGTGGGAAATCATAGCTGTCTCCCAACAGAATATTTTCTTCATGGTTGCTTTTGTGGTGGTGGGTTTCTGCTACATCCAAATACTGGGAAAAATCACAAAAACAAGATCCCACACAAAGAACAGAGCAGTTAAGTTAGTCTTCTGTATCGTGGCTGTGTTCTTCATCGGCTGGGTGCCATACAATGTGGTCATCTTTCTGAAGACTTTGGCTGACAATTTGGTGCCACCATTTGATAACTGTGAGTTGAGCATCCAGATTGATTATGCGTTCTATGTGTGCCGACTCATTGCTTTCTCCCACTGCTGCCTGAACCCTGTCTTTTATGTGTTTGTTGGTGTGAAGTTTAGAAGTCATTTGAAATCAATGCTGCACCAAATGTTCAGTAAGTCAAATCCAGTCGAGGAACAGCAGGCTAGAGTGCAGAACTTCATCTCACACGGATCAATGTACTAGTTGCTGTTCAATTATATCATTTTTCTTGAATTTGCTTGTGCATCACTGATTTTAAAAATGCATTCAGTGTGTATTTGGTAGGATCCACTTGGCTCATATGTTGCAGTTTGCATGCTGCACTCAAAATTCAAATGTGACTTTTGCTGTTTACTGTTGGATGTGTGTCGCTGTGTTAAACCTTTTTCATAACATGTAGCTTGTATAGGATGAAGTTAATTACTGGCAGTTTTAAAGGAGGTCATGTTTTTAATGAGCATGTGAAAATAGGAATTTGTTGCTGTGGAAGTGGCGCTACTATAGTAAATATCGTCACAGTGCCAATGATGCTTAATTATAAATATAAATGAGTTCTTACTTATTGCTTATCATGATTTTTTTCCTATAAATTTTCTGACTGTTTCATTACATACAATAGCTAAACATGTTTTTTTTTACATATATTGTCATTAATTGCAAGGACTTTGTTAAAAATGTTGTTTGTTAATGTTTTTTTTGTTTTCATATGGTCAATTCTGAAAAACTGCATTTCTTCGTTCCTTTGTGCAATTAAAATCAACTGACAATGATTTTTTAAACTGACCACATGGTTCTTCTTTTTCATTATGCGCCTCGTCCAAATGGTTGAGATATGACTATAAACAGCTAAATCTGCATTTCCAACAATCTGCATAGATGATCAGAGTGATCATTATTATGCTCATATGTGGCTTTGCTGATTCATCATTAACAGTGTTAGCACTGAAAGCATTCATAATACTGTCAACAATTATACATTGGAATAACTTTACATTTTGCTGCGGCCCTATACTCAGCCAAATAAAGACTGATGATGCTTTAAACGTGTTATACTGCAAAATACAACTAAAATCTACTAAAATACCAAATTATATGTAAATGAAGCATGAAGTCCTTATAGATTGATTTTGAATTGACTTTGATTTGAGTTATTCATCAGGGACCTATTTTGAGTTGAATTTATGTTGTGTGCAGTGTTATCAGCAGTATTAGAATTCCTACAAAGGTTGTGGGCTTATCTCAACATGATCAAATCTATTTATCTATAACTCTGGGTGTTGTGTGTTTGCGTAGTTGTGATTTGTCTGCATCACATTTGCCTGGCACAATGACAATATATTTATTTAGCTGACTACAGAGCAATGACACTTTCTGTGCTATAATTGTAAAACCCCAAAGCCCCTCTTATAACAGTATCATCTGCTTCTTGATTCGGACGTAGGCAAACACACACACACACACACACACACACACACACACACACACACACACAACATACACACACACACTTTCCAAACAACAATAATCAATAAAGACATTTCCTGTCATGAAATCTCTTTTGAGAAAGACTGGAGCAAATAAGGAAACTGTATGCTGTTGGGAAACAAACTATGAGACTAATCTGAGATATACAGTAGGTCTGATCAGATATAAAGTGAAGCTGCATTTTGTTAATCATTTCACTTGCGCATGTAGGTAGGTTCAGCCCTTTCTGACTTCCTCATTCGGTCCGCTGAGTTGTTCCCTAGCACACATTGCATACCTTACTGTCCTGGAAGGAGGAGTCCTGTCTACAGAGACGTTCACAAGATTTCAGTTTTTCTTGAAGGGACTTTAGCAGAAATTCTCCCTTGTTTTCACTGAGAGTCCATAGTTGTAGTTCAACATCTTAAGTGATCGTTTCATGGTACTAGATGTTGTAAACAAATTTCTTTCTTTCAAGGTAAGAGAATAATTGTTACTATCATTATATATTTAATATTTGCCACTGAAGTCTTAAAAAGCTATAATTCCAAGTTTGAATTTGAATGAAACTGTCATGGAAATGTCAAAGAGATCTCCAAAAATCCTTGCTATTTACTTTTATGTCTAATTTGGTTTAAATTACTTCTATTATAAAAAATAAATAATCATACACACATTTTTGATTGATACCAAGAGTAAGTTTATGTGGTGACTGTGGTTATCACTGTGACAGTGTTTCAAGCTAAGTTTATTCATCTTCAGTGACTATATGTTGATGACATTTAGTTTATGGCATTTACCAATAGTATTGCACCCTTGTTTTCCAGATGTGGATGTGGATCTTGATTGGTCTTTGCTTCATCTCAAAGGTGCAAGGGTTTGCAAACCGTCCCTTCCCACAGTCGTGTCATTCAATGTTACCTGAGCACAGGGACAGAACAAATAATCTTGTTAATCCCCAGAGCTCTGAACTACCCTTTGAGGTCCATTACGAACTTGGGAATGATGGAGAGCCTATTACAGGTACAGGACTGTCAATCCCCTTTTCCTGGATGATTGTTTATCACTATAAATCTTTGCTGCAGTGGTCATTTACTTTTTTAGCATTATAGCAAGGTTATCATTATCTCTGTCTTCATTTTCGTCCACCATCACACTGATGAATCTTCAAACCATTTTTCAGTTTTTCTTAGAAGCAACAACACCACTAAATTCCGGGGATTTTTGTTGGAGGCTCGAAAGACAGGCAATCTTGAGCGTTCTGTTGGAAAATTTATCATACTTGATTCTTCTACGACTCAATTCCAGTCATGCAATGGATTACTAGTGAGTAACCATCCCGTTCAATCATTATTAGAGGTAGTAAAAGCAATGAATTGATTTAAGTCAATATTCATACTTTCAATTGCTATATCAAAAAACAAATTTAAATGAACTTGAAGTGTGGATTCATAGTCAAAGCCTTATTACGCTGTCTTATGGATGTGACGGGTTACTTATGTGACTGTCCTCAGGACTCGGTTGTTCGTCAGGACAACAAACTAAAAAAGACTTCGGTGCGAGTTAACTGGACAGCAGAGGGCGCAAAGCTAGACATCACTTTCAGGTAACTTTTAAAGTATTTTGTACACTTAAACTTTCCTGTAAAACCTAAGAACCAAACTCAGCTGCTCCAGTTTCACTTTATATTACAATGAGGAGCAAAAGGATTTACATTAACATCTGTTCCTGTCTGATACGTTTCAGAGCCACATTTGTTGAGTCTTTCTGGAAATTCTGGAGACCAGTGGATGCGCAGGTCATTTTACCTACTCAGCCAAGTACTTCTGCAAGTACTACTACAAGTACTACAAAGCCCACTACTACAAGTACTACAAAGCCAAGTACTACTACAAGTACTACAAAGCCTAGTACTACAAGTACTACAGAGCCAAGTACAACAAGTACTACAGAGCCAAGTACTACAACAAGTACTACAAAGCCTAGTACTACAACTACTACAGCGCCAAGTACTAAAAGTACTACAGAGCCAAGTACTACAAAGCCAGGCACTACAGCAAGTTCAACAGAGCCAAGTACTACTGCAAGTACTACAAAGCCCAGTACTTCAAGTACAATAAAACCAGGTACTGCAGAAAGTACTACAAAGCCCAGTACTATAGGTACTACAAAACCAAGTACTGCAGCAAGTACTACAAAGCCCAGTACTATAGGAACTACAAAACCAAGTACTGCAGCAAGTACTACAAAGCCCAGTACTTCAAATACTACAAAACCAAGTACTACAGCACCAGGACCTGGGCCAATTCCAAGAATAATACTTCAAAAGGCAAGTATGAGCAGTTTATCTCCTATTACAAGTATTACAGCAAGTGCAATAGACAAGATTCTGACCTAAAAGAAATAATCGTGTCTCTTTCTTTTATCTTTAGGCCATTCCTATTCTGACAAGTGTCAGCTGTTCTTTTAAACAAGTGGAAATGGTATTGTATTTATAAACTTTTGTAGTATGGTGAGACTCTGTTGTCAAAAAAATCTATCTATACATGAAGAAGATAAATTGCTCTCTCACCCTGTCTCTTGTCAGGAACTGTCAAACATTGTCACCATCTTCAACGGCCACCTTCAATCTCCTGAAAGTAAGGTAAGGGTTTTGGGGCTGTTGTTGTCATAGTTACTGGTACTAGATGTCCTCATCTTGCACCGCCTTGCGTAAATTGAATTGCAGAGATGCTGAAATGGACGCTGAGAGAGGCTGAAACCACCACTAACAATAAAAACTACAACTGTATAGATAATTACAGAATTTAATTACAGTGCATGACTTTTGCAGAAAAAAAAATGCCTACCAGAAGTAGTATAGAAAAGGGGGGTTTGATTTGAAGATATTTATTGGTAAATGTTTTCTAGTTAGTGGTGCTCATTTAAATGTTTTGTTCATTTTCTGTTTTGCATTTTGTATGCATATTTTTCTTAAGATTTTTTTTATGTCTTTTTGTCAATGTAACTTATTTTTGTTAAATATAAAAGCCCATCTAGGGAAAAGCATTGCATTGCAAAGCAGCATCGTCTGTAATGCTATACGGCATTTGTAGGCTCAGTCAGTAGCCTGTGCTTATTTACAGTATCTGAATCTTTAATAACAAACACTAGATTCAAACTAATTATTCAGGTTCATTGAAATAATTTAAAGTGCATGTTATTTTTTTTTTAGGGGTTCAAGATAATGTGCTGTGTGCTTTGTGCAGCAGTTGAAATATTGGCTGTGAATCTAGTATATATGGGGGATTCCCATGATGTGAGTAATAATCAGCAGTTTGCAACACTTCTTTTTATCTATATTGAAATTTCTGAATTGCTCTAAGGTTATTTTCAATGTGTGTGTGTGTGTGTGTGTGTGTGTGTATGTCTCCTCTGTGTGTGTATGTTTAGGTCATTCTTGCAGCTCTTCTGTTTGTGGTTATAGTGATTAATTTCATAGATCTAGTAATCGTTTCTCTGCCATTTGGACCCACTCATGAATTGTAAGTTCAACACCTCTTCTTCTGCCTGAATATTTGACTTGACCTTTACATCAACACTTTGTGCACTACTGTTTTTCTTTTGCTCTGTTCCAGAAAGGACAGCTGTGACCTTGCTGCCAAAGTGTGTTTTGTCATTCATGAGATTTTTGCAAGTAAGGAAATTCAAAATTCTAAACTTTGGTGCATGCATTCTGGTCTGTGAGAAGACTTCTTGTTTAATGTATTGAAAGCAATAGTGTGACATTTTGGGAAATGCACTAATCTGCATTCTTGTTGGGAGTTGGATGAGAAGACTGAAAGCAGTTTCATGTGTATCAGGTAAATAACTGGAGAAGCATTTGATTTGATTAGCTTAGAGCAAAAACTGGAAATAGGGGGAAACAACTAGCCTGACTCTGTCCGACGGTAACAAAAGCTGCCTACTAGCACCTTTAAAACTCACTAATTAACGCTCTTTCTTATTTGTTACTGTTTCAGGCCAAGCAATGTTCACAGATAAACTCCTGTAAAACTGCAACTTGACATATTTACACTTCAAGTTTTGTACCAATCGTACAAATGAGATAAGAGATGTTGATTGGTGAGCATAAGAGTTTCACAATAGGCAGACCTTTGAACAGAGCCAGGCTGGTTGCTTCCCCATTTCCCCCATCTTTGTGTTAATGCTAAGCTAACCAACTGCTGTCTGTCACTGTATATTTACCAGACAAATATGAGAGTGGTATACACCTTCTTATCTAACTCTTAAAGAACGCTTTAAGCACATTTACCAACCTATCGTACTATTGCTTTTAAACATCAGAGAGAGAGGCTAACACAATGTCACAGCTCACACCATCTCTTCAGAGAGTTGCCGTTGCCTGTTTATTTCTCTGATTTCATTTCCAAATCTGTTTTACACACAGTTGCCATCGTCATTATTGGTGTTTTGAAGATAGACAAATGCAGGCACAACATGAGAGAGTCTTGGCTTCTGAAAGTGACGGTCGCTTACGCCGTGTGGGTTTTTCTGTTTGCAATCATCTGGGTTTTCTTATCCAGAACTCTCAAACATACAAGACTGAAGAGAGTCAAAACAGGTGAATGACTTAGTAATATAGCTCTGTTTGAATATAATATTATGTATTAAATACTGTATGGATTCTTATGAAGAACAAAATGATATTGTTTACTTTTTTCCTGTTACAGAGAGTTCAAACAGTGGCGAGGAAGGGAAGCGAATGGTGAGAGCCTGTTCACATTATGGCAATACAACACGTTTTGATTTGAACATTTTGTATTATCATGACAACTATCTTCACCAGAAGAAATCCAAGAATACAGTAAAAATGGCCACATCTGTTTTTCACCATTGTATCTGTGAATTTCAGCTCAGCACAGAAGTGACTGTCATTGCTGTTTCAATCATCGTCATCGCTGGAACCATATCTTTCACTGTGGCTGTCATTGTTGGAATATCTGGGTGTCGGGAAGAGTAGGCTTGTGCACCCAGATTCATGGAGATGTGCTGGTACTTTGCGTGTGTTTCACAGTTGTTTTTCTGTTTGATACATTTCATTTCTATTTTGTCATGCTTTTATCAAGTTATTCATTAATATAAATTCAATTTGTTTACAAATTGTAGCTTTTGTGATGGTAATAAAAATGTACATTTGAAACTGTATTTCCCTGACGCCTTGTGAGCTGTAAATACTGCACATGTTGGTTTCCAAATCAAAATAAAGATAAAGTCACCAAAAATACAACATATTAAACAGTCTGACATCGTTTGTTTGTTTTTCATTTTCCAGGGAAGTTCTGCTGTGAACCACATGAGTGCATGATGTCACCAAACTTAAATTCATTGTTGCTGTTATCTTTAATTTCTTATCTTCCTTCTTTAAATTCCGCACGATGAGGCCCTGAATTTTATCTTTTATCTTTACAACAACTTCATCATGTCACAGCTATTTATTGTGGACTGCAATATGATACACTATATGAACAAGTTTGTTTTTTTAGTGTTGCTCTCAAGTCACTGAAAAGTATCCTCCAAGGTTTTAATACAAGGACTGACCATATATGAGCTCTAAACAATAAGGTCTCGGAGCACAGTCTTGGAGAGCAGAAGGTGGAGGCCACAAAGATTTTCCAAACATTTGGGATACTTGCATATCTGCACAGTTAAACCAATATTTTTGTGCTAAAAGTTCAAAGTATTTTAGTATATTTTAGTTTTCTATGTAAACAAGTATATATATACTGTAACTTTAAAAATAATTTGGCCCTAAATCTTTATACACTCATGTTGCATACTGCATACTTGTTAATCATTCTTTGGTTTTATGATTCTTTTGAAATGGCTAACGCTCAGACTGATGACTCACCCCACCATTAAACCTCTGCCAAAGCTGAGGAATTGATTGAACCTGCTGTAACTTCCTTGTTTTTTACACTCATTGACATTCATTAACTGCTTCATAATAATAATCCAGTTGCAGCTCCACCTTGACTATCACTTTAACATTGCTGATCAACAATAGCACAAAAGTTGGCTTTATTACACATACAAAAGTCCAGGTGCTCTCCCATTGTATATTGTAAAGTCCTTTTTCACAAGTGGAGGACTTCCTCTTTTTGCTCTACCTCTGTTCCAGAAACTAAACAGACATACAGAGACTAAGAACAACTCTTCTGGGTATGAAAATAATCTTTATTGAAAATATTCAGGTATTCATATGAACAACACAAATTCATTTCAGAATAACAACAACATAAGAGGAATGAGTGATATCACAAAAGAACACTTTATAAATCAAATCTTTCAGTAAGAAAGCTTGTCCGAGTCCTGACATTGTTGTCAAGATACAGTATCAAATGACTGAAGTGTTTCTGTGCTTTTCATCTTCTCCATACTCGGTTTAAAGGCACATTGTGTGATAAGATTTAGTAAAAACATTTGTAAAAACTCAAATCACGTCATGAGAACCCGCGTGTTTTTATGTTGACAGCAATCTAAGTACGTTTCAGTGGTGAGAAGAATGAACCTGTTCATATCCAATATATATATATATATATATATACACACACAGATATCAAAATATATTCCAGTCTTGGAAAAAGACATTTTATCACAAATATACACATTCACAAAAAAACAAAGAATATAAAATATTTATCTTATTAAAAGCCAGTACTATTGATAAGATGGCTGGTTAATGAAAAGTCAAACATTTTTAGTGCAAAATCAAATCACAAAATAATGAAATGCAAATGGGGATGTTACACAGAAGTATAAAGCAAGCGAACAGTGGTCTCTGAGATTTGGTACAAAACAAGAAACAGGAAAAGGAAAAATTTCTTTAATTAGCTCCAAAGAAGGACCCAGTGTAATCCAAGCTCATCATTCAGCAGAAACTCTTTTTTTGGAGACTGGAAATGTCCATTAAAAAGCAGCTGAACACAGTGCTCTCTATTTCGTATATGTCGTTTTGTTAAATCTGCATGAGAATATGCATCGAATACCCTTCTTTGAAAGTGGAATGATGGTGCAACACCATTGTTACTGTTCCTAATGCAAAGCCTGTACATGTTCACACATTTAAAAACTGTGCCAAACATTTTGAGCAGTTAAATTGAATCAGACATTGGACTGCAGTTTGAGAATCATCTGTGACAGAGATAAATTAATATAACTTTCAAACATTTGAAATCAAGTCTATATGTGAAACATCACAGCACACACGTTATTTTCATATTACTTCACTGTTTCATAGCTCCTGCACATTACCAAGAAGGATCAGGCTGGTCCAAAGTGGCATCCTAATTCTGGGATGCCAGCTTGGTTCATCAGCATCCTTTCTGCTCTACTTCCTGCTCAGACACCACAGGCAAGATAAGGTGAGAGATTCGGCTCCACAGTCCACCGTACTTGTCAGTGTCCATCTCATTGAAGGAGGTTTGGCTGCTGGAGCCCACTAGCCTCTCCTTAACATAGTCTTGCACCATCTCCTCCACATCCTTCAGACACCTGTCACTGCTGATCTCATCTTGCGGCAGTAGCACAGTAAACAACAAGAACACCCGCTTGTATGCAGCGCTCTCATGGTCACAGTAGCGATAAAAAATGAGGGTAGAGCCTGGAGGCAGCTCCTCGAGGTGATGAATGACTGCCACAGGTTTATTACCTTCAAAGGCGGCTTTCAGCTGGCTGTCAATGTCCAGCTTAACGTCATCGCTGTCCTGGCCGGCTTTGCTGGCTCCATTGATGTCGAGGACGGAGGCATTGAGGGCAGACGAGAAGGAGGAGGCCAGGCCCTGAGCCAGGCAGCGCAGCGTCTTGTTAGCCTTGCTGCCAGCAGTGAAGATCAGACTCACTGGCTCTGTGGGCTGGGCTGTTTTGAGGTGCCTCTCCAGGTGTATCTTGCTTCTCTTCCACAACTCAGTCCGCTGACTGGGGAACTGAGCCTCAAGAAGAGAAAACTGATCTGCAAATGTTTCTGGCTTCACAGCCCTGAGTAAATGCCCCCCAGGATCTGTGATCCTTTGGAGCGCAGGGATTTTCTTGTATACCAGCAAGGTAGCAGAACTGAGCAGCACCAGGAGGAGCAAACACCATAAGTTCCACATGAATCCTGAAAGGACACAATTCAAATGTAGGACAAGTATCTTTGGGTGTAAAGACAATGTAGTTAAATTGACTGTAGCTTACCACTACAAGAATATCCAGAGCTTGTCTTGATTTTGGCAGTTTTCTTCATCCCTTTATCTACAAGAGAAAATCTCATTAACTCAATGTCAAAAATGTCAAAGCTACATTACATGTTTCTCGAGACTGTAAAATTCAGTCGAAAGTGCAATACCTTGTTTCTTTTGCTGAACAATTTCCTTTTTAATGTTATTCAAATATTGTTGCTTTGTGACAGCTTTCTCTGAGGCTGGATACATGCTTCCGGTATGGTACTTAACTCTGGGTTTATCTAAATATGAGGAAGAGGAAGAATTTATCAATGTAGAAAAAATATGGTGCAAACCAATTTAACAGGTGTTTAATGCAATTTTCTTGCTAAAATCTGTCTGAATAATAATGTCTATAGTACCAGCACTCTTGGCTTTGTCCTCCATCTTCTTCCTGTACTCCTCCATGCTGGTAATTGGAGCATGATGTCTGTTTGCCAGTGGTTTGCTTTGAATGGCAGACTTGGTGGGGGTTGCAGGTTCTTTGGTTGATAGTTTTACTGAAAACAAAGAGACTATATTAGGACAACTGTATTATCCTCTCTCAATGTAATCATTCCCATGCACAATCAACCATCAGCATTCTCCTACCCGTCTTGGTTTTTATCCATTCTGCATCTTCATTTACAGCATGACCAGATCTGCAGCGTTCACGGAGCACTACACGAGGGAACAAATTCACATCTCCACTGGCACCTGATTCAAACAGAGGGAAAACCTATAAATAAAACCTCTGAACTGCTTGTGATTAGATCTGACCAGGGACCTGCTGCTCAGGGCTTAGAACAGCCATATAGTATACACCCTAACTATTCGACCATTGTGTCACCCCAAATATCTCATTTCTAACATTTCATCAAGAAATGATTAAAGCAGTAATGTATAACCTTAACCTTGGAATATTTTGTGTCGATGAGTGACATGAGAGGAATCCTGCCTCTGCATATCCATTTCCTGCTCTTCATTGTCATCCTCATCTTCAGCTGATTCCTGGACATCCATCTCGATCTCATCACCACTGCCGCCCACTGCTTCTCCAGTCTCCAGCCGGCTCTTCTTGCTCGGTGACTCTGTGAAGTAGGAAATAAAAGTCACAGTTGTTCACACTGGTCTGAACATAGTAGACTAAGTGTTAACTGTTACAATTAGAACAAATGCTGTTAACTGAAGCATCCCACCATCATCCTCCGATCCATTTTCCTTATCTTTGGAACCGTTAACAGCTGCAACAGGAGCTTGGTTTTCTAAGTGCCTTTTGGTCCTCTTCAGAGGGATCCTGGGGGTCGGCTCAAAACTCAGTGCTAATGACGGAATAGGAAGAAATTAGTGTAATGTGTGAGTGTTCTCAAGCATTGTAGGCTAAACATGTCAAAGATCTCCAAGCGTTCCAAGTCTACAGCGATTAAGCCAGCCACAGCAGGTTGGTCAAAGCAGAAAATCAAAGGGTTTCGTTATAAAACTTTGTGTGAGGTAAAGTCAGCTAGCCCCGAGGGATAAGGCTAAGTTAACCAACTGTCATCAAGGTCCATTTGCTCACCTTTAAAGGCTGACTGCCTGGTCGACCGTGTCAAGGGTCCAGAAACCTTACTATTAGAATCCATTTGTGATTACAACTCGACCGAGCGATACTGGTTGGACATTTGTAGCGAGGCGTGCACTGAGTATGGACAGGCGTGCCAGATGAAACCCCGCTTCGAGGCTTGTACCAGTTTGCAGGAAAACACGTGACCTACACGTCACCGGTTTGTTTTGAGTGCTTGGTGCCGGATAAAAGCATCCGAAACTACCGGCACTTCATGGGTCCTTGTAGGGGATAGCTTCGCTCCCGCCTCGTCAATGTAGCAGGATTTGTACAAGAGTTTAGCGGAGTATTCATTATTATTGTTGTTGTTGTGAGAAGTAGAAGTAGCAGTAGTTCGAAGAAGTGAGGATCCACTAAAACTCTGACATAAACAAAAACTTGTGTAGACTCGAATAGCCAAACCTATCTCCACAGCACTGTGTCAGCGCTGGGCTCAAGCCACCGCAAAAGGAAGCTCTGATATTAAATAAAAATAATTCCAACACAAATGTCATCCTTATAAATATGTTTAATGTTTAACGACTCAATGACATAATGGAATCACTGTGTTCATAAAAGGTATAGCAGGGCTATATTGTTTTTTATACTAAAAGGCTCGTAAATGATTTGGCTGCCTGATATCAACTTCAGCAGTAGATGTCGCTGGTGAATGCGGTTTAATGACGATACGAATAATGAGCATGTTGGAGACCCAGACGACTGGAACCCTCTCTGCTTCAAAATGCCTTAATTGGCCATCACTAACGAGCAACTACAAAAACATGAGTTATATAACACCACGGGCATTTCCTGTTATTGTTAAGGGAGATATTATGTGACCGTACACCGTCGATGTCCGGAAATAATCTCAATAGAAACAAGGGCACGACTGAACGTTCCGCCCAAGTGTTGGTTCCTCTGTCTATACTACATATGAACCCAGAAAAGTAACTAAATCAGTTAACCCACCAGCTAACAAGCTAACCAACAGCTCACATATTATCCATGCTACTAGTTCGGCTCAATACTCAGTACTACAGAAGGAATGGGAAGACATGAGAAATGAAAGTGTCCTGAAACGCTAAATAGTTTAAATAAAATGCAAAATAACTTCAAGTCTACGCCTATAAACTTAGCTAACGTTAGTCACAGCAGAAAAATCGAGGAATTTTGATATTAAACTTTGTGTGAGGTAAAGTCAGCTAGCTCCGGCTAAGGCTAAGTCAACTAACTGTCATTACGACCCATTTGCTCACCTTTAACGGTTGACTGCCTTGTCGATCGTCTCAAGGGGCGAGACATCTCATTTTCAGAAGCCTTGGAATCCATTTTATGATCACACCTCGACCAGGCAACACCAAAAACATCAGTTAAATAATTCGTCGACAATAGGTATTTCCTTTGATTGTTAAGGGGGACATTTTGTGACCGTACGCCGCCGATGTCCGGAAATGATTGCCAAGGAAACAAGTGCAAGCCTTAACGTTCCGCTTGTAGATGGCACTCGAAAGATAAGGAAACGTTACATGGGTCAATATCAACGGTAATGTGATCGAGGGCACGTCTGGTAAGAATGCGGGATTAAAAGAATATACTTAAAAGGTGTTTGATTAAGTTAAACGAAGGCTATTATGTTATCACAGACTGAAGCTGTGTATTGTTTTGCTAACTGGTGGCTACCTTTGCTAAACTGTCAGTCAGTTAACCTGCTTGCCAGTTAGCTAACCAATCGTTCACATATTACGTGTGCTATCAGTTTGGTTCCCAGTGAGCAGGTTTTTCGACAAACTAATGCTAACTAACCACTTTCTTCTTCGGTTGATTTACTGGCTCCCAAATTGAGTTGTAAATAAGCCCCCAAAATATTATTTAGCAAACCCGTCGAAACATAAAATTCAGTGATTTCAGCTTTGAGCTTGAGCGTTAATTGTATTGCATTTTTGCAGAATTTAATGTTTATCTGTCTCTAATCGTTGTTAGTTGTAAATTTTATCTGTGTTCATGTGAAACTGCCTTTCATCCGGTTCCTTCTGACATGTAAACAAGCAATTTTACAACATCAATTTGGACTCTGTACATGTGACGATCATCACTGCAAAACTAAAACAAGGGGCTGTTTTATCAACTGTTACATTTGTTTTACGCAGCTTTGAAGAATCCAGTGATCCATCTTGAGTGAAGTGCCCTTATACAAAAATGGCAGAGCAAAACACAGATATCAACCAAGAGAACCCAGCTCTCGAAAAAGGTATCACTTACATTGAACTAGTATACTTTTATAACAGTGGTTTAAATTTATTGACTTCTTTTCTCACCTAACAAGACTTTGCTTATTCATCTGAATCTATAATCTAGAAAGAAAGAAATCCAAATTGACCTGACAAAACATGATTTTCGCCTTGTGTAATCAGTAACAGACACCGAACCCCTGGATGGCAAAAAGGTTGAGCAAGGAGATGGACAAAAACAAGTCTCCCCAGGCTCTAAAGTGACAGACACTGGAGCTGGAGGGGGTGAGTCTGACATTTCTGTTCTGAAATTTCAATTACTTTTTCCTTTTAACTTTCTGCTGTGAACCTGTCCTTTAATACTATGAAATTAAAAACTGAAATGTTCTTGCAGTGGCCATTGTTTTAAACCCCATTTAAATTGTGAGTGTTTAGACACTGATGATCGAACTGTTGTGGAAGTTTGACTGTTCTTGTTTTATCAGGGGATGACTCCACTAGGGAGAGGACAAAATCAGAAGCAACCGACACCGAACAAAGGGACAAAAAGGATGAGCAAGGAGATGGACAAAAACAAGTCTACCCAGGCCCTAAAGAGACAAACACTAGAGTGGGAGGGGGTGAGTCTGACGTCTCTGTTCTGAAATTTCAATGACTTTTTCCTTTTAACTTTCTACTGTGAACCTGTCCTTTAATACTGTGAGATTAAACACTGAACTCTTGTTGCAGCCGCCATTTTTTAAACCCCATTTAAAAAGTGAGTGTTTAGACACTGATGATCAAGCTGTTGTGGAAGTTTAACCGTTCTTATTTTGTCAGGGGATGGCTTCACTGGGGAGAATCTGAAAAAATCAGAAACAACCAATACACAACCCCAGGATGAGCAAGAAGATGGACAAAAACAAGACTCCCGGGGCTCTAAAGACACACACACTAGAGCTGGAGGGGGTGAGTCTGACATTTCTTTTCTGAAATTTCAATTACTTTTTCCTTTTAACTTTCTGCTGTGGGTGCTGAGCTTCTGGGGGTTCCAATGTAACACAACAGGCGGTGGGAAGCCAGTTAGGGAACATGCACATGTAGCTGGGGTATCTTTTTTTATTGGTTTGTTTCGTTTTTTGCGTTTTTTCCCCCACTGTTCAGATGATGAACAGAGCCCAGAGCGTGAATTACATCCCGAAGACAAAGATGTAAAGGAGAACACAATCCCCCAACAGAAACCATTGCTACAGGAAGAAGAGATGGATGAACAGAGAAAGAATATTGAAAACATTTGCCCTACAACACAGGAAACTACTGAACCCACACTTCCAGATATTACAGAACAAGAACAAAGTTTTCTGCACACTGGAGCTGGAAGGGGTGAGTCTGATGTTTCTATTCTGAAATTTCAGTGACTTTTTCCTTGTGCTGTGGGTGCTGAGCTTCTGGGCGTTCTAATGTTACACAACAGATGGTGTTCACTGGTGGAGGCCATTGTGGGATCATGTAGGTGGAGTATCTGTTTTGTTTTGTTTTTTAGTTTATGTTAATCTGTTTTTTCCCTCACTGCTCAGATAATGAAGGTGTCCCAGAGCCTGATTTACCGTCTCAAGTCAGTGATAAACAGGAGGGCAAGGCAGTCCGAAAGAGAGTATTCCAACAGAAAAAAGAGAATACTGAAAACGTTGGCCCTATAACACAGGAGACTACTGAAACCACGACTGGTGGCAGAGGTAATATTGTGACTTTCCTTACGTTGCTTTTAGTGTTATGATCATTTCTAGCTCTATCTCAGTGATTGTTATCAATAATAACATTGTGTATTATATATTCCTGTAAATAACTTAGGAATTACTTTATAATGTAGTGGTTAAGATAAAACATGTGCTCTCTCTCCATAGGAATGTTCTGGATTTACCTGCTGATAGTGGGAATAGCGGTAGCAGCCATTGTAGCCATTTTATACATCTCGGAGCATCTCCACCAGTCTGACCCTCCACCTCAGAAAGAAGATGTAGCCATCAGATTCATCAATGAGATGAAAAAAGTGGAGAATCAGTTCCCTAACCAGCGGCCTGAGTTATGGGGTAGGAGCAGGATCCACCTGCTGAGGCACCTCCAGACGGCCCAGCCAACAGAGCCAGTGAGTCTCATCCTGACTGCCGGCCTCAGAGCTGAGAAGACGCTACGCTGCCTGGCTCTGGGCGTGGCCTCTGCCTTCTCTTCTGCCCTCAATGTCTCCGTCCTCCACATAAATGGATCCAGTAAAGCCAGTCAGGACAGCGACCAGGTCAAACTGGACATTGACAGCAAGTTGCAAGGTGCTTTTGAGGGAGACAAACCCGTGGCTGTCATTCATCGATTCGAGGAGCTGCCTCCAGGTTCCACGCTCATTTTTTATCGCTACTGCGACCATGAGAACGCTGCCTACAAGAAAACTTTTCTGATCTTCACAGTGCTGCTGGGGGAAGAAGAGGAGATTCCTGCCAAGATTAGTTTGAGTGCTGTGGAGGAGATGGTGGACGACCACCTTCAAAAGAAGTTTCTTTCTCATGGCCGCCCTGTATCTTTTGACAGAATGGATCTTGACAAGTATGGTGGACTGTGGAGCCGTATTTCTCACCTCATCCTTCCTGTGGCAGCAGTTGAAAGGATGGAACGTGAAGGGTGCACATAAATATTCACTCTTACTTGAACTTTCAGTGTAATTACTAAACTACCACCTTTTAATCAGATCTCTCACTGTGTGACTCCTGTTATTCTGGGGCAGGTCGAGTGATTTTAAAGACCCAAAGGTTTCTTAATATATTAAAGCTCATTGCAAATGAAGGCATCAAATAGAAATAAAAAAGATCATTATATTACGGAATATTTTTTTTAATTACTGTGGATATTCATCATGAAAAAAGACTGTGGCACTTAAAAGTTATTTAATTTTAGAGTATTGTTCTTCTCTGGGTAATGACAACATAAAAATGTGTTACATTGCAGATCTATAATTTTGGTATCACAATACGGGGTTTATTCATTTTTATGACAACTTTCTTTGTGATTCTCAAACCTGCATGGCACCATATGCCTTAACAGAACTTCTCATGCACCATTTTCTACAGACACATACACACTTGACTATTGAAAGAAGTTTGATGAAGGGAAATAAGTACGCAATGAAATGTGCCTTACACTACAAATAAACATCTAAGTTCAAAGGTTTGTTTCACTTTTTGTTGTACCCTGTTGCAGGTAGAGGGCAGCAAAACCTAAGCTGAAACTGGGCTGCAGAAAAGCGACAGAACAGTATCAAGTCAAAGTGCAACAGGCTGCATCCTTGTAATTGTCTTCGAAATATGGTTTTGAGCCATAAACTAAGTTAAATCTGAGAGACAGTTGAAGATTATGCTTAAATTTTCACTGCATTTGTGTTTAATGATTACTAATAAGCTGCTCATTGTGTGAGAAGTCTTTTGAAGCAGTTCAGCTCCTCCTCGCCAGTTTGATCAGGTCCGCCTCCTGTCAGCGCTGCTCCAGCAGCAGATGCCGGCTGCTCTCTCCCAGAGTGGACGGTTTCTCAGGACTCATCATCCTACATTCACTGCGACTATGAAAAAGATGACATGGCGCTGTAAAGCGTAATCCCTCAATCTGATGACGTTGTGGATACACCTCTGATTCTGGAGCCAAACGTACGCTATGAAGTTTTCTTAGGAGTTAAATGAATAGGTGACAGGCTGTGCCTGCTGTGCAAACCTTAATTCTTCTCTCGGCGCTCTGTGAGCTTCACAACATGTCTAAGTTATGCATTGTCATCGTAATGTGCTGTGCGTGTTTTCCGCGGGGCTTTGCCGCGCCAAAGACCCTGGGTGCAGATCCCAGGTCACAAGTTCAGAGCAATGCAGAGCAAAATGACAGGCTGCAGGAGGAGATAGATGGCCAAGAGAGCATCCTCTCTAAGGTAGGAGGAAATGTCCACTTTCTTTACTTCTTTACATCATTTCTGTTATGGACATTTCATCATTTTGTGCGTTCAAATTCAAACGTTTGTGGTTGAGCGTGGTGGAAAACACATCCGTCCTCTTCTCTTTGTAGCTGCTGGGTGATTATGACAAAGTGAAAGCCCTCTCGGAAGGCTCTGACTGTCGGTGTAAATGTGTTGTCAGACCCCTGAGCAGGAGCGCCTGTCGGCGGATAGAAGAAGGGAGCGCCACTGCGCAGGATTTCTACACTGTGGAGACTATCACATCTGGACCTGAGTGCAAGTGCGCCTGCATCGCTCCTCCGTCAGCGGTCAACCCCTGCGAGGGAGAGTACAGGCTGAAAAAACTTAGGGAAGCTGGAAAAGAGAATGTCAAGGTGAAGTGTCATCCTGTCCGTTGTCCATATTTACCAGGGCCTCCAATACAAATAAGTCACTATGCTCCAGAGCCAACAGGCTGCTCCCTTACACGTCCATTGGTTTCTAGAGAGGCTTGGATCAGTGGAGGCATGGATATCACGTTTTATCACATTCAGTTAAGGATAGCCCCTCATTTTATTCATAACCACAGACTCAGAGTTTGAATGGGCATATTTTACGCATGGTATGTCTTGGTAAACCCCTTTTGACGGATTCCACTTGCTCATTTTAGCTGTCCACCATTCTTGAGCTGCTAGAGGGCTCCTTCTATGGCATGGACCTACTGAAGCTGCACTCCATCACCAATAAGCTCCTGGATCGTGTGGAGCACATTGAAAAGGTACAGTGCCAGTGTAAGATTCATGCAAATATGTTTGTATAACATATGTAACATATGCACAAACTGGTGGTAGTGGGTGTGTTTATATATTGGTGGCTTCTGAATTCAGTGCATCCAGTAAAACAATTGGACAACAATCAGTTTTCAGATTTATTAGGGGCAGGACCTCTATCACATGTGGATGTATATCTGCATGAGTACTGAACCCTTCTTAAAAATGAGCTGACTGGCCTGTTGTAATGGACCAACAAAATACCTTCTTTGTTTTTTTTCCCCCATTGCTACATTAGTAAATCAGATCTCACCTCAGGTGGAGTTGTGCTGAAAGTTTGCTGAAGTCACCAAACTCCATATACTTAAATGAATCATACACTTCACAAAGTTACGTACAGGTTACGTACCCACGCGGAGAAGCATGTAATTATCTAAAATAACTGTAAACATCCCAGTGAATGTGCCATGGGTTTGTTGTTAGTCACTAAATTCAAATAATGTTCTATATAATCTTGACTGGAACAACTGGCGATGACTTGATTTGAAGATTTAAGATTATTATACTTACATATCACACTTTTTTCTCATGATCATTAACAGCAACTGGCTCCATCATACTTAGTCCAATCAGTTGTGACGTCCAAATCATATAAATAACAGGCTCAAAAAATCTTTGTATGTGTAGATTTGAATCGGATTTAAAACACTGATTGGTTTTCAGCAAATGAAGCTGTGATGTACAAACTGTCAGCTTCTTAAAGTGACCCTTTCCACAGAGTTGTCTTGACATGGAAAACACAGCTACAGATAATAATGGGTAAATGAAGTTTATCCATTCTTAATGTTATTAGTTTCAGCTGTGTCTGTCCTTGCAAGACAGAAAAAATCACTTGTAGAGATGTGAAAGTGCAAGTCCCTGACAGTCAGTGAACATGGCGATCAAACATGGTTGCTGCCTTTCAAAGCGAACACTGGTGGAGTGTAAGGGAGATGTATTGCATCCAAACTGTTTTAGGATAAGAACTTCTCACAGAGGACATTTTGACACGTTGCAGTAGTTAATAATGAAATCAATGACGACTGAATTCCATCTAGCTGCTTCAGTGTCAGGGTCCTGGTGTTGTGCATGCTGGCTCACTGTGATGGTTTACTAGGGCACTTGAATAGAACAGAGTAATTGCTAATGTTCTTAGTTACACCTGTTCTTTTCCTACTACGACAAGTCAAAAGGTCTGCAGTGAAAAAGACCCATTAGTGTCTCAAGATATTAGGGGCTCCACTTGACTTTTCTCCCTTCCTATTGTGATTATGACTTCTGACGAATGCAGCTTATTTTCCATTTAACACATGCACGATGTCTGGATTTGTCCTTGGCTGCACGAAGGTGGTGTCTTTGAACAGCACCACGGACGAGGTGAAGCCCCAGGAGAGCCCTCCCACTGAGGCAGATGTGACAGAAAGCCCGCCCACCCCTCGTCCCCCCCGGTATCAGGACAAGACGAGACTCAGTGAGGTCAGCGGGGCAGCAGTTTATCAGAACCCAGATGTAAGTGTGATATCTTAACACACAGGGTCAACAGGGTCAGTAACATAGAAGTAAAATAAATTGTTCTAACTTAAAACAATCACAGGCTGTTAGCAACTATTGAAGTTCGCTTACCTAGTACATACATATTTCGCAGAATGCAAAAACCTTTTTGTAGCTATCACTGCATATTCAACCAATAAGTACTACATAATTACTGCACCTGTAACAGTACAGTACAGTAACCGGTACAGTTTTGCTTGGAACTCGTAAAAAAAACTATAATTACATAATTATCTAGTGAATACTTAGTAAATAATGTGCTACAAAATGCTACCACCTTATTGTATGTCAGTTGAAAAGTCTTATACACAATAAATCACTCCAGTAAGTTACTGCAATGTAGTTCTTTCAGATTGTGAGGCAAATCCCGATAGCTCCTATATTAAAAGCAGTTGTGAAGACTGTGACTGAATTAACTGAATTTAGGAAAGGAGCAAGTATAAAAGAAGTGATTGGACTCACATGTTGCTGCTCAGGCTGGTAGAACATTATTTAGTCTTTGTTTCAAAACAAAAGGAACAATTATGTGTTCTTTCCACAAAGTCCTTCATAAAAATCATCGTCTCCATGATTAAGGACTAAGAATGTGTGAAAGAGTTTCTGAGGTAATTGTAAGGTTTGGCAGTCCCAGTGGACAATAGCAGACCTCAGACCAGTAACTGGACCACTGGGCCCTGATCCATGACAACTGAAGTATAAAATGGAGAACACATCCAGCAGTGTTGGGTGGACCTGTGCTTCGCATGCAAGTGATTCACTACGTTAATATGTTTCACAAGAGATCTTGTGAAGCATAAAACACTGTTATTAATAAAAGCTGAAACTTAAATGAATTTTTTTTTTCAAATAAAAAATGTCCTCTTTGTTAAAGGATGATTCAGGTTTATTTTCAATTTGGGTCACACTTTGTAGTTTCTGTGAATATGGCTACATGGTAAAAAGAAAACGAATTCAGACAATGCAAGAAACACAAACAGTCAGATGATGTTGTTTTAAAGCCCAGGTTAAACAAACTTATTTGAAGAAATAAAATAATGTAAATGGTAAAAGTATTACCCAAAATGTCAAATGTAAACATAAATTGCAATCTGTAGACTGATTTCCTGGTTCAACTTTAACCTACTGCTCTGCTGTAGTTGTATGGTTGTACAGTTTCCTGTGTAGTGAAAAAAAAGTCAAAAATAGGTGTACTAACTTCTAAATAAAGTGATAATCAGTTAGCTTGTTTACTGTCTATCTGATTGTCTGACTGCTTGTTTCTTGTCATTTGTTGCAGTGATGTCACAAAATATGTCAAAAATGTTAACAACATAATAAAGTAATATCTCCCCAGAAAAACATTTCACTTGTTAGGTTTCTCTTAGTGTTAAAGTTTGTTGTCCGTGCAGTGCAGTGGTTCTATAATTTTCTGTTGTTGGTGTCAGCCTAATGCACGGTTTATATTTTCATACATATTTTTTGTGTCTATCTGTCCACTAACAGGGAAAGTATGAGGAGAAGTTTATTGGGGAAAATTCGTCCTTCCTGCAGACCGATGGTTCTGCTCAGATCACTGACGTCAAACCCCAGGTGCCTCCCAACAATGTGGCTAACAAGGAGGCTTCTCAGGTGTCAAAGACCGGCCCCAACGGCATGATCATCAGAGGAATGACTTTTTATAAATCTGAGCCAGATCCGATGGTGGCAGATGATGGGGAGCCTGGAGAAAACTGTAAGTACAAGCACTGTCTCAAGAAGGTTTAACAAAACTTTACAAATCAATCAGACCACTCAGGTAGATTAAGCTGTTGTGACATCAGCACAATACTTAAATATTAAGTGATTCAAAGCAATGGATAAAAATTATACCTTCAATCTTTTTTATGTCTTGTCCACACTCTGGTAACTGTAAACCAGGATAAGTGGTTTAACGGGTGTGGGATATCAGATCATTAAAAGTTAGCTGCAAAAGCTTAATGCTTACCTCAGCTGCTGTCAGCTGCCGTGGCAACTATAAAAGTGTAGCTACAAATCCATCCACACTTCTTGCCCTTTCATTTGCATGGTCAGAGATGTCGAATAGAATTCAGATTACTTGACAAAACATTTTCCCTTTTCTCTTCAGTTTTTGAGTATCATGGATTCAGTGGTGATGGCCCAGTCAACCTCTTCATTGAGGAGAATCTTCTTCAGCACAGAGTCCCTCGCCCCAGGACGAGGGCGGGGCCGAGATCGTTTCGACCAAAGACAACAGCTCCTTTGCAGGGTTCCAAGACCAGCCAATCAACAAAACCGAAAGAAACTGAGTCCACTTCAGAAACTCATGATGGGTCCGTCAGTGCCATTGAAACCGCATCGGTCAATATGTCTGCAGATGCACAGAGTGACACATCCACGAGGAGAAGTGTCACGTTTGGACCAACCACTACCACACAAAAAAACAGGACCACAGACACCACATCTCACACTAGTCATAGAGTCACTGCTGGAATCACTAAGTGGCCAATCCCCTTAATGGATGAACCAGCCGGCACCTCCCCAGGAGTCACTACCAAGGAAACAACCAAAACAACAATGAACACAACCCATCCCTCTGCAATTACAGCCACAACAGAGACAATCCTACCAGTATTCACAGTAAGAAATACACCAACCACCGTGATAGAAACGTCAACCCTGGAGCTGAATGAGCAAATGCAAACCGTACCTGGCAGCACTGCATCCTATCCAAGCACACTTGCGCCAAAACCAACCACAGAGGCTTCAACTACCAGCCTACCTTCCACTGTGACCATTACAACCCATGCTGTCCTCACCTCAGCACCAATACACCCCACGACAGCTTCCACAACAGCTACCTCTGCACAGGCTACTACTACAACTCCAGAGGAAGAAACTGAGTCCACCTCCTTTTCAGCTTCCACTTTGCCTCCTACCACACAGAGACTGACCACTTTGCCTTTCACCACACCTGTGACTACCTCTTCTACAGCTACCACCACCACCACCACCACCACCACTACCACTACCACCACCACTACCAGGCAGGCCGCTCAAGTTAAACAGAAATACAAAATCAGCTGGGAAGAGCATGAGGGGGAGGAAGGACACCTGGAATTAGATGAGCCAATGCAAAGACAGGAGGAATCTACTTCACAAAAACCTGGTAAATAAGTTGAGTTTTTGTGTCAGTTCAAACAGTGAGATATTAGGAGCAACAGGAAAAAATATGATACAGTGAAAGACATTGATTGTCAAGTTGGAAGTGCGTTGAAACTAGACTTCAAGAGCCATGCTAGCAGTTTGTGAGGCTGTACTTACCAGGCACAGTGGTGCTTTGAGCTAATTTGCTACTGTCAGCATGCTAACATGCTCATAATGACAATGCTAACATAGTTAGTATAGTTAGTTATAAGTTTATTATAGTTACGATCTTAGTTTGGTATGTTTGCATACTAACATTTACTAATCAGCACTCAATACAAAGTAAAGCTGAGGCTGATGATAAGCCACAGTTTGGATAATTTAAAATAGTCAACCAGCTTCATCCTCTGGGGACCATGAATGGACAGTCTGGACAGTTCTGTGGTTATCTCTCCAATAGTTGTTGAGATATTTCAGTCTTGACCAAAGTGGTGGAACAACTGACAAAATAGCTGACAGACTGACTTTCCCATCACTAGCAACACCGCTATCAAGTACTTACAAAAGCTTAGCACCAAAGATATTGCCAAATAGAACCCCTGATTTGCTGTGCATCATACCTTCGCTATTTTCAAAGTGTCATGAGGAGAATATTCAAGAAATTGTTCTGTGAATCTCTGAACTTTGAAATTCTGTGCTTTACAGTATGTGGCAACCTCCTTTCCGTGATTCAAGCTGGTTTAAACAAAAGCTTCTAATCATTTTCAGACTCTTTGACGTAGGTCTGGATGATGTTGAACTGTTTCTAAATCCTAACTCATAGCTCTCTGGGTCTTTTTTACAGGGGAGTGTAAGGACACTTTGGCAACAATCTCTGAGCCAGTAACTCACAACACCTATGGCAGGAATGAAGGAGCGTGGATGAAGGATCCAAAGTCTGATAATGACAAAATTTATGTCACAAACTTCTATTATGGCAACAACCTCCTGGAGTTTCGCAACCTGGAAGTTTTCAAACAAGGTAAGAACCAGTAGTTTGAGCTTTCACTCAAGTATTTCTTGTTTTCCTTTTGGTTTTGATAAATCTCATATTTGCCATTCTTCTTTTTCCTTTCAAGGCCGTTTTACCAACTCCTACAAGCTGCCTTACAACTGGATCGGCACAGGCCATGTGGTCTACGATGGGGCCTTCTACTACAACCGTGCCTTCTCCCGTGACATCATCAAGTTTGACCTGCGTCAGCGTTACGTGGCCTCGTGGACAATGCTGCATGATGCCCTGGTCGAAGAGTCGTCATCACCGTGGGAGTGGCGCAGTCACTCAGACATCGACTTTGCCGTGGATGAGAGCGGCCTGTGGATCATCTACCCGGCACTGGATGACGAAGGCTTCTTACAGGAAGTGATCGTTCTGAGTCGACTGAACCCCTCGGACCTCAGCATGCAGAGGGAGACCACCTGGAGAACTGGGCTCAGGAGAAACCACTACGGGAACTGCTTCATCGTGTGCGGCGTCCTTTACGCTGTTGACAGCAACAACCAAAAGGACGCCAACCTGGAATACGCCTTTGACACGCACACAAACACTCAAATGATTCCCAGAATGCCCTTCACCAACAACTACACCTACACTACGCAGATTGACTACAATCCCAAAGAGGGAGTGTTGTATGCGTGGGACAATGGACACCAAGTCACATACAACATTAAGTTTGCTTATGTAGACCCTAAGTAAGGGTCTGACGGTAGTTATTTTAAAAGTTAATTCTATGGTTTGAGTGGATTGTAGATCAGTCCACATGGCCTTCAGGATGGAGACAAATGGGGGCCAAATGTACATATATACTTCAGTATATTGTGATTAAATTGCTTTGTTTTAAGTTTTACCTGAAAAAAGTGAAAAAGTGAGCCTGATTCCTCAGTCAACACATCAAGTTGTACTGTATATATTGTAATGCTGTAAAAAAAAAAGAAAAAAAAAAAAAAAGTCCTTTGAGATAAATGAATGTAGAAGGGTTTCAGAATGAGTCAATGGTTTGGGTCAAAGCAATTCACAAAAAAATAATTCATAAAAGCTCTCTTTGAACAAATTTCTAAAATTTTGTGGACAAATTCATTTTTTCTGTTTTATACACTTTTTTATATTACATTTTTCTTTGCATCATATACCACAGGTCTTTTGTCTTGTGAAAGCACTTACTCCCTCCATATCAGACTGCTTTGAGGAGACCGCAATAAAGTTTGGAAATACTAATGGAAAATGTCTTTTTTGTTTGGCCAGCCACTGTTGATGTTAAAGTGTCTTTAATTATAGGTTGTGAGTGTTAATCCAACTGGAAGACTGAGGATAGACTCAAGACAACCAGGCAGGAAAAGAGAGAGATGGAGTGTTCAAGCCTGTAATTTACTGTTACAGTTGAGTTATAGTGGAAGAAAATACACATGAACAGTCAGTCTATTGTACTTGTTGAACAAAAAATGAAATAATGCAGTTATAGGATTTCCCCCAAAAGCCCAAAGATTACACACACAGGTATAGTTAGAGAAAATCCAGTGTTTATTTTGGTTTATGCATATAATAGAATACAAAAACAAAACAAAAACCTCAGAAGTTTTTAATTGTACTCTTGTCTTGTCCCCAAGTACCGTTGGGATGCAGTGAAAACAATGTAACGAATCAAATATATTTCTGAAACCAAAGGGGGAAAAATTACATACACAGAAGGCCTGTGTTAAAACAACACAAGTTTTTTTTTTTCCTGAACATTTTATGGGCATCTGTTGAGTTAAAACATAACCATCTGTACAATCATGTAGACAGCACAAAGAGAAAAGAAAGCACTTTGAGTCGTAGTAGTATAGTATGCAGTTTTATCCACATATACAGAAACTGACCAGTAATATGAAAAAGGTTACTAATTCTGATGATGTATAGTTTCTTACTTAATATAAATTTTACCCCAAATTACAGGTAGTCAAAACAAGGTTAGAGACACATCAAAATAAGGCATTTAAAACCAGAAATGAACTTCTAAGATCCTGCATTTATAGTGCAAAGGTTCACTAAAATCTACTTTTTAAAGTAAGAATTTCTAGTAGATTGCAATTTTCAGAAAGGATTAAGTGCACCAAATAAAAGTGCAATTTAACCCGAGGACGGAGAAGTCAGGACCAAAACAATATTTTTCACTAGTGATTATTTATGACACAGTTTTTTTTTTTTTACTGGCGATTTTAAATTTGAGGATGATACATTTTTTTCATGTCCACTCTGTGAACTGACACTAAAGAACTGTCCCAGTATCTAGATTTTCTGTATGTTTCTACCATGTAATATTAATTAGAATAAATTACCACCACATTTAATCAGAAAAAAATAAAAATCAATAAATCCTGACGGAAGAAGTTTTTAACAGTAGAAACGAGCAAATTGCATCACACCACAGAAGTTTCCATTACTGTAAAAGAAATAAATACAATACAGTATTTGAATCTGTTCATAAGTAAAGCACAGTGCAAAGACCCAAAAATTTAAAACTGAAATCTTTCATCGATACAATGCTAAAAACAGAGCACCTAGTGGAAACCAACCAAAAACATAGTGGGTAGCCTGTTAGCTTTCACAGATCACCTGACGTCCTGAGTTTACTGAATGCCTCCTGTAATTAACCTGGCATCTCTTACTATTTCACTAATAAAATTTGCTTTATTTAGAGAGTCAAAAAAGACAAACTGAGAAAGAGAAACAATTCCAGCACTCCATTTTCTAGCTAAGATACAAACACAGAATTTTCTGTGATTCTTAACATTGATATCACAAATGTATTTTCTGTCTCTAATTGAGGTTTGAAGTAGGTAAATCTTAGGTTTATACCAATTTGTTTTCTAAACTCTGTCCTGAAAATAAAGGGGAATAAAAGAGCAGACTTGAGGAGCTGCTATGGGGTAAAAGTATTTGTGTTATGATGGGGTGACTCAGGGTTCAATGCTCTGCCCCCTGCCGCTAAGCAATTACCCTTATGTGGGGCGTCTGGGGTCACAGGGAGAAGTCAGTTTTGCCACACAAGGAGCAAGCGTCTGCTCGGACCCTATCACAGACTACCTCTGGATATCAGTCCTAATAAAGAATGTGGATGGCCTTTGAGCTACCTCTGTATTCTAATGACTTAGGATTTCTACAGAGCCCATTCATTCACATCTAAACAGCAAACCTAAAGTCAGTGGGAGCACACAAGCCTTAAAATATGATTCATTAACCAAATATTTTTTAAAAAAAGCGCAAGCTGAGATTTTATCCTGTGCTTGCCTTCATGTGTTTTGTTGTTAACGCAGGTGCTGATGGTGATCTTAGGCAGACCCCATTAGCACACCGACAGGAGGCACGGCCTGGCTGTCGGTCGGGGAGTGCTGGTAAAATGTGTCTGTGTGGTTGACCCGGAGCAGAGGTGGGATGGTGGAAGACCTGATGTGGAGGATCCTGGTGTCTGTTACTTCACAGTCAATTTGCATCATCACCTCGAACTCTTTGTCCCTGATGATGCTGTCTGTAATGGCAGGAAAGGAAGAAAAGGGTTGTTACTTATAGATGCAGCAATCAGCGTATAAACAAAGAAGTTATTCCAGTTTAATTTGTGTATACGCTCCATCAACTGTGGATTTATATCAGGGCAAAAGCTCTAACACAAGACAAAAACAGCGCTTGGCAAACACGATTCCACATCATCATTATGACTCGCAAGTTTTTTGGCCATGCTTGCTGTAGAGAGATGGGATAAGAGTATTTTGGGAGTATAAAGGAGTATTGTTTGAGGCAGTTGTGGGGGGCTGAGAACTGCAGCGAGTACGGGCGGAGGCTTGGTTACAGATGGAGTCCAGAGGTGAGTCACATGCTGGAGTTCTCCTACATAGAGATAAACAAAACAGTTCTAAACAAGAGCAGGACATGCACATTAGAGAGAAGAAAGTCTGGCAAAAGTGTGGGAGAGAAAGAGAGAGTGCCATCACTGATGATGAGTCAGGATGCTTCAGGCGTCAAGTTGGGTTCCGAGAAGAAAAGAGGAAACTGTATGTGATCGATGTTGATGAGTCAGGCTTTTGTGTTTGAAGAAATCCCAGAGACTGCTGTACTGTACGGCGTACAGTACAATGATTACCACAAAGCTTGTTGTCAAAGACTACATACATCTTCATTTTCAAGGTCATCCTGTGGATTGACCTACAAACAAGCAATTACCGTACTCTGGCTTCATCTTGGGAAATTCAAGTTTGGAAAGAGATGCTGGCCTTCAGACAACTATATGGTCCATGGTTTGTGGTTTCCCACAGCCTAACTTTACTCAGCCTGGAGGAAGAACATCCTTTAAAGTGGACTCTTGTCGAAGTCTTTGCTAGGAAAAGCTATTAACAACATGCTGATGGATCCCTCATGTATTTACATTAGCAGTAAACTTAAAAACTTGTTGGTTCTTCTGTAAGCCAGAGATAGCAACATTCCCCACACAAGCCAAACACACCTAAGTCAGTTTTAGTGCACCATTAAATGACCCAGATATGGAGCTGTAGGCGTCTTTAAAATACCTGAGAGCACTGCAAGTTGTATAAAAGCTGCAGTCTTTTTCCAGAGACACCTGTGCAAGACATCAGCTTCATCTGCCTTGCTCCAGTGTTTCCATGGAAGTATACTTAGGAGGCAGAGAGAGTTTATCAGATTGTACAGAGACTATACAATGGCTCCTTCCGCTGCCGGGAAGATTCCACGGATGTTCATATCATTAGATGGCTAGTAGACGTAATGTTGAGTATGACTTCATCTACGCCTCAGCTTCCCCCTTTGCATCTGCAGAGAAACTGGAACTTTTCAGATGGCTTCATTGTTTCAGCAGACATCTATGGAAATCATCCTCTGGGTTTGGATTTATGTCTTTGTCACGCTACGTCTATGTCAAATTAGGCTTCTGTCTGAAGTCGAGCTGGAAAAGTTATTCCCCGTGTATCTCCATATAGCTTGATGAGATCATAACTGGTTTACTTCTTCCTCAGTTCAAGGTCCTGTTATTACTGCGCAGTCAAACCTGTGCTGAGTCTGTTCACTGCAAAACAAGCTGCTCTGATATTCCCATCAGTTCACCAATTGCAATTAAATAACAAATATAAGAACAAAACATAAGCACCGCAAATTGATGTTGATGCTAGATAAAATAAATGCACGAAACAACAAAACAAAAACTCTTTGAATAAAAGTGGCAATAATTTTGTACTCATGAAAGACTTTGCTTTGTTAGCTTTGTTACTATGCTATTACGACGCCAATCCCTTCAAATTTGGCTTCATTCTATTTCGCAAGTTTTTTTGTGTGATTTTGCGGTTGGTATTCCTTGACTTTACCCTGTAAGTACACAGAATGAGAAGAGAGCAGACAGTGCTTCATTACAACCCACATATCTTGTTCTTAGCTCATAATTACCATGACCAAGACAGTCAAACACCCATAACTATACTTGACCAATCCAAGAGCATGCAAAAGCGGCCTGCTAAATCTGCAAATCAGCTATTCCAGTGGAATACTTTCTCAATTTTTACCATGTAATAATTATTTTGCCCCACGCACTAAAGTTACTGTTAACTGATAAGTGGTCATCTTATTACTTCCAGATAAAGTTAGAGAGTAGCTGGTGAACATAGTGGAACACTATGGATAAACAGAGATAAAGGGAAAGTGAATATTGGACCACAGTTAATGCAGGTTGAAGTTGATAACTCCCCTTAATGAGATTGCTGTACCCCAGAATTATTTTGCAAATGCACAACAATTACAAAGTAAGTACAGTGTAAATTGTGGGCCACAATCCAACCATTATCTAAGACTCAAATTAAATTCCCTGCACTGTTTACATCCATCTTTCACCAAATTACCAAACTGTCTAACTTCTATTCAGCTAACTGCTTGAGAGGTCTGAACAGTGGAAGAGGAAGCACACAAACACAGCCACGAGGCCCAACTTCAAACAGCAGCTCTTTGAAGAGGCTGCCAAATCCACCGTCCTGCTCTGCATGGTCTCCTTCCCCCTTTTACTGGTGCCATCTGGAGATGTTCCAGAAAGTTTCACAGCGACACAGTGAGCCGGTGTGTGCTGATAAAGGCCCGATGTCTGGCAAAGATGCATCTAAGGAAATCTGAGAGTGCATCTAGGGAGGACGGTGGCTGCCAGACTGGCACAGATTCTGAGGACACACGAGGAAAGCTTCTTTTTTTTTTTCTTAAATGAGAAAGGAAGCAATTCATCATCAAATATAATCACAAAAGCATGATTTGGGTCAATAAAAATAAATTAGGGTCTAATAGGATGCCAATTGGGCAATTTAAACATTCGCATAAGCTACTAATCCAGCCAATTTTCAGAACATTTTTATTCAGAAAGGTCCACTAAATACTCATCTTTATTTACAAGATAACAAGGTATTTTTAATATGAATGACTGGGGCGTTCCACAATGCACAACCAAATGAGGAACAATAAAGCATTTGTTTTTTACCATTGGAAAAGTAGTCAAGAATCTCACAGGCAATTACAAGACTAAATGAGTCTACAGCCTTAGCAACTATGTGAGGCTGTGCTTAAGCACAGCAGTGCTTTGAGCTAAATAACATCCTCACATATCTGCTTTAGCAGCTATAATGCTTACCATATTCACCATCCTAGTTAAGCGTGTTAGCATTCTAACTTTTGCGGATTAGCACAAAACACACAGTTCAGCTAAGGCTGATGGGGATGCCTTTCGTTTTGCAGGTATCTAGTCATTAAGTGAAAAACAGGAAAAATTAGACACTAGAGGAAAAGTTAATAGATCACCAGGCAACTAGCACGGTAATAACAAGCTTTAAATACAAAGAATTCACTGGCTGATAATCACTTGCACTTGGAATTTTAATTAGGGTATTTAAGGATGGCAAGGGTTAAACATTTGCATTGGTGAGAGCGCACTCTGTTTCAGAGGACTGGTGAGGATGTTCTGTTTAGATTAGAGGAGTAGGAAAATCTGATCCCCAACTCCTTCAGTGGTGTGGAGCTCTACCTTGAACCCCAAGTGAAAGCTGCCTGTTAGCTACAGTGCACATGTACAATCTCAGAGCAGTACAAATAGACTGCAGACCCAAGGTTGATCCACCTGTAAATGATGTCATCTGCAAAACATTCCTCTCCTCCAAACATGTCGCTTCCACTTGATTGAGCTACTTTCAAACTCAGAGGATCACTAAATAAACACACCCTTCGGTCCTTATAAGGGGCTACTGCTCAGCCAGATATGTTTTCCAGAGAGAATCAAGGAGGTCAAGGTCATGTAACTTTAACAGAACCCCTGAACCGTGGACACGCAGCTAGACAGAAACAGACGACGGCTTACATCAAAGTCTCTATCCTCGACGTTCGGTTATTGACCAAGACAGACCAAGTGATCACTTCAGATTAGCAGAGTCTATTCACCTCCTCCAGATGAAAACCATTTAGTGACTGGAGAAGGAAGGCATTCCTAAAGGAGTGCAGCAGCAAGGAAGCTGGAAAGAATTATCCTCCGCTGTCGAGCGTTCATGCTCCAGAAAGAGGACAGTGTTTCTGCTCTTCTAAGGGTCTCACTCATCTGAATATGCACATTTGCATTTAATCACTTCACAGTTTCAAACAAAGACAACATACATCTAAAATGCTACTTGAAGTTCTGTCATCTGTGTGACACATTGGGTTAAATATGTAACAGGGGGGAGGACCGTGCAGGTTTTGTGCTACTAGAGAATCACCACCATCCTTTGTCGTCCTTTGTCAGCTTCTTTTGGCTCGGTTTTTAACTCCAGTCCTCTCTGTCAGGTCAATGAGGATCTACACAGAGGAGCAGATGTGGCATCTGAAACAAAAGCTACTGAACATGCATCTGTGCTAATATAAAACTGGTGTTAGCCCTCTCTCTTGCTAAAAGACACCACATGAACCAGCCAACATATTAGATACAAACACACCAAAGCCTGAAACGAGCAGGAAAAGACTTAAAGGTACAAGCACAAAAGATCAAAATGTTTTGAATTCATGGCCGACGGCAAGCATCAAATCTAAGACCTCTTTCTTGAGATTCTTTCCAGACCTGATATCACTCCCTGAATGCCACCTTTGTTTGGCCATTTCAACAATTAGCTGAAAGGCAGGTCTTGGATTTCACTATTTGCTGCTATTTCAATGGGCCATCTGACCGGCACAGACCTTAACATTCCTCCCTGAAAAAGACCAACCAAGAACAATGTTTACCTTCATCAATCTTCATCTCTAACCCCCCCCCCCCCACCCCCCCAGAAAAAAAAAAAGTTATCACCCAATGGCCATGTCTTCAATGCTGAGTAAGAGGCTCATATTCCACTGACTCACTCCACTCAGAGTTGGTTGAAACCCTAATCAAATCTGTTGCTGGTGCTTTGCCAGACAGACGGGGATATATCAGAGGAACGAGAGGATTTCTGATAAAAAAAAAAAAAGCCAGTTAAACAGCCAACAACAACTGGATGTCTTCCTAATTGCTCACACCCTACATAAACGCTTCCTCTTGGATAGGTTTCCTTTCAGTTCACTGTCCTGCAGGCATTGTGAAAATCAAGCCACCTGATAATTAACTGCAGTATTTGGATATATAAGACTTTCTTTCCACTAAAACCCCCGATGACCCCACTCTGAAATACTGCATTGATAAATCCAGCGGATCTGAGGGCCATGGAGAAAAGTTATGATGAGCTCATTCAAATCAAGAACATGTGTACACTTTAATGATTCATAGAAAACAATTTGGCAAAAAAGGCGCCAATGGTAGTCCAAGGTTTTTGCTGATCAAGTGTTGAGATACTGAGGCGTGCTTCATGTATATGGGTGTTAAAATGTTTGGGTTTGTTTTTGAGGGCTGGCGGTCAAATAAACGGGTGATTGCTTCTCAAATGAGCCGGTCTAAACCCCCCCCCCCCACAAAAGAAAACTCTGATTGCCACCCACGATGACAAGCTGTGGACAGCACTTGTACTCTTTAAGAGGAAGTTAAACAGCCTAGATGAGCAATGTCCATGCTCTTCAATCTGGAAGGGGTCCTGTATTGGCTCAAAGGTAATCTAACTTTTTAATCACTAGCAGGCAGCTATTGTGTGCAACAATGACAGTGAATGGTTTGTCTGGTGTGCTCAAACCAGAGTGCTTATATTTTCTGTCATGCTTGCAGGTTGCAGATGTGTGACAGCTGCACAAGCTATTACTTCCCTTGCCTGTAGGTGGCACAGTTTGGACTGAACCACAGGTCTGGATGTTTTTTGGATGCTTTGTACTTAAAGCAGTTGTTGTCCTTGTTAATAAAATCTGCTGTATAGAGGATGGGGAGAGAGCATTTTTTCTGAACAACATTCTATTTTCAAAATAATAATAAATGTATTTTTATATATTTTATAGTAGTACATCTAACAGAATACAAGTCTCTGTCTAGGCCTCAATCTCATTATTTTCAGTCTAAAATCAAGGCCAACAGGAAATTACCACATTTTTATGTTTGTGTCTGTGGCTGTACAGACACTTTACAGCACTGCTGAATAAATAGAGATATAGTCTGAGCATGAAGGATATAACAGACACTACAAAGGGCTCAGGGGGATTGAAGGAACAAACATCATCTACTACAAGACGCCAGATGTCAAAGTAACTTTTTGGCAAAGAAAAGTTCATTTAAGTTAAAGAGGCAACATAACCTTTAATTCCAGGAAGGTAGAGTTTGACAAGCAAATCACCATTAAAGAACCAAAAGGATCAGTATCACCTTAATAGGCATAAAAAGCAAAAGGGCTCTATTTTGGTCCTCGAGGTTTTTCCTTACAAGTGTCTTAGGCCACAAGTAATGCATTCTTGTATGGAGACGTGTTTCTGAATGTGCTCCCAGCTTGCCTTTCATCTGTTACACTTTGTTGAGTGACCAAACTCCCCAACTGTTGTGCCTGTGCTGCAGCACACTTACCATTTATGTTCATGGCTGGCAACAACACAGACATCTTGGGTCGTCTTCCTTTATTGTGGTTGGTGGCAGGAAGTAGAAGATGATCCTAAGAGCAAAGAGGACACAGTCATCAAGAAGAAAATACAACTACATCTGCCAGTTGCTGATCAAGATTTGGAGCTGAAGCTATGACTCATTACAGTAGACCTACTGAAGAGGTTATAATAACAACTACAGTGTATCAGTGCTGCAAGGGCCATCTGGGAAGGTTAAAAGGTCCGAGCCCTCTCTCATCACAAAACACTTTTTCGTGCCTCACCGAATCGGCTAAACAATTAAAACCACTCTAGTTTCAACGCCTTCACCTTGGGCTATTTTGGAGCACTTATTGTACTTAATCCACTACAGGTCTGAGATCAAAATGGAATTTACCAGCAAAGTACTTCAATTACTGGCACTATTTAAAATAGCTTTTGCGCAACTCATTAGACAATGGGAGGAAAGGCTTTACTCTGAGCACATCCTCTTGGAGGGAGTTGCGGTGGAGAGGAATGCTAATGTGTGAACACACATGTGACCCACATACACACACAGTAAGGGTGGCATTGAGCTGTAGCTCGATAACAGATTAAAAAAAGAATGACTTAATTGATTAATTAAATAATAAGTTAAATCTTTTAACTGAGGTAATAATCAGATTGGTGAACTAAATCCTGCAGTATCTGAAAATTGAAGAATGGATTTATTGCACGTTTCGAGGCAACACAACAGGCAAACAAAACTAGTAAAACAAAGAGTCTTAAAAAGCCCATATACTCTACCACAACCAATGAAAGGACCCAGCATGAGGAAATTTCTGCTAGAAATCACTGGAGAAAATAAGAAAAAAGAGACTAAATTCAGACAAGAACCGAATGGAATTTAAAAAAAAGAGATGGGCCATCAGAAGATACTCTTCTCTCAGTTTGAAGGGAAAGTCTGACTGCAACAGTAAAATGATCAGGATTACTTAAGAACTTTACTATGAACTGATGAAAGAGTTGCTGCAATTTTGGACAAAAAGCACCTTTTAGAAATGTAAATTAAGACCAGTAACTCCCATGGTTTGGTCTCCATCATCTGCGAGAATGGAGCTTTTTGTGGCTTTCCAACTCCCGAGAGACCAACTGAAAACTGGTTAACTCTATCACACTTGGCCGGCAAAACTCGCTCCGGGTGAAATGAAAAATGAGGGGTGTTAAGGTGATGACAGGCATGAGTATGGGCTGAGGTTGAGAAAGGGATTACAGTGAGAAGATAGGATGCAGCAATGTAGAAGACTTGGGATACAGGGTTACCAATCTCTCAAAGACTTGCACAAAAACTGCTTCTTCTGAATAAAGGGTTTGGTGTGTCACCCGCTCATGGCAATGTGAGGCATTAGGAATAAGCTATACGCCACCAAAGGGAGTATTATAATGCTAAAAATGGAAGAGAGGGTGCCTTAACCGCGCCTGGAGAGTGGCAAGAGCTAGGAAAACACAGAGAACATTTCTGCTCATCATCAGGAAACAGACAAGCTTGTCAGGCTAAAACAGCTGTGGCTGCCATGACAACAGGTGAATTTTCCTTGATCCTTATTGGACATGGGCCACAGTGAAAACAACCACTATTTCCACCACCACACCTCAATGCACACTTACATAAATCCACAGGTGCTAAAATAGCACAAGAAGTGAAGCAAGACCGCAAAATGACGGTAGAGTAAGAGCAGTTCCACAGTTTTCCATCACCTCACCTCATTTCACACTTACACAAAGCCACAGGTGGTAATGTATCTGTTGAGGGCTTTAAGCAAGCTTGACCTAAGCGTGACCATGTCTGAGTGTGCAACATAGTACAGAGAGTGACCTCAACTACTGGCCAGGGCAAGAACAGACCATGATGAACTTTATGAAAAAGTTTTTGCCTGGAGGGACAAAAGACAAAATTGGTAGAGATTGGCTTTAAAATCTAAACAAATTCCAAATTTAATCCAGAGCTTTGGCAGTCTTGTAAAAACATACTGACTGGAAAAAAAAAAAAAAAAAAAAGCACACCCGTTTTTTGCGCGCACACACACACACACACACACACACACACCCTGAAACCCAGGAAACAAAATACAAGCGAATAAAGGGACTGAAGAAAAAAAAAAAAAAAAAAAACACACCCGCTTTTTGCGCGCGCACACACACACACACACACACACACACACACCCTGAAACCCAGGAAACAAAATACAAGCAAATAAAGGGACTGAAGAAAAAAAAAAAAAAAGAATGACTAAATAACAGGTCGGTAATCTATGCTCTTCACATGGACTATGTGTTTTACTGTGTTTTCGTCATACTCAATATTTGATTTTGATTACTCAGACTCTTTTCTGCTTACTAAAGCCAGGATAAGTTCACTTCAGCACTTAAATTACTGTAAAAATCACTTTCAAAAAAGCAGACATGTAGTTCAGGAGGCAGGGAGAGAATTAGAGAAAGTCAGAACAACATCTATCTATCTATCTATCTATCTATCTATCTATCTATCTATCTATCTATCTATCTATCTATATCTTCATGGAGATTAGACAATTTATTGATTAATCAACCAAAGAAAATGAATCACCAACTATTTTGACATAAATTTCATGTAATTTTTTTCAAGCACAAATGCCAAACATTGTGTGGTTCCAGTTTCTCGGTTGTGAAGATTTTCTGTGTTTCCGTATCTTAAGTGATCGTAAACTTAATATCTTTTGGTTTTGGACTGTTGGCTGGAGAAAATATGCAGTTTGAAGACGTTAACTTTAGCTTTGGAATTTCCCTCTATTTTATGACATTTAAAGATTGAGTGGTTTCAGTTAATTGAGAAAATAATTGGGAGATTAAGCAATAATCATTAGTTGCAGGTCTACATCTTCATATCAAAATAATCAAGACTTTGAAATAATTATAAAGCTTATTGTCCTTACTTTTTGTCAACAGGTCAGTAAGGTTTCAGTAGCTTTTTCCCCGTAATGTTATTTTCTTAATTTTAAGATACAAAGTGTGACATTACTTTTATATTGAATAAACAATTACAGCTCACTTCTCCCCCACAACACAAAGCTGCTAGAAACTGAAGGACAGCTACTTGACCTGTAGAGGCCCTCAGATGGGGTACAACATTGCTACCATTGTCCCTGCTGTCACCATGCCAACTCATAGACGGACCTTTGTCACTTTCTCAGAGACAAGGGGTCTTGATCTTTGACCACATACTTCAAAACTCCCACCCCACTGAGTAATCCTGAGGATTTAAAAGCTTAATATCACCCAGAGTATCTAGAGATTCTCCAAGTGATATGAAATACAATCCAGCTCTTTCAAACAGCGACCAAATGCATGCTGATTCAGGTTTACGAGGCTGTTTGTTAGCTAATACTTTTAGGATAACTGTGGAAGTAAATGTGTGTTTTTTTGGCACAGTTCAGTGGCAATAGATGGAGCAGCAAGTTCTTTTAATAATGAAAAACATACTGTAATGGATAAAACTCAAAGCAAAAAGTTTCCCCTTGCAAAGATATTTTCTTTTTATTTGGTTAGCATTTGAGAACAAAGGGATGTAAGGCTGAGAGCTGTAAAAAAAAAAATATAACTTTTTGGGAAGAAAGGACTATTCAAAGGAAGCAAACCCAAACTAATCAAAGAACTCTTTCTGAATATGCTGTCTGTGAATCAATTATATCAAGAGAGAGAATTAAAAACAGGTCTGGAGTTTCAAATGTGGAAAAATGATTAAAGACCAAACAGATTAACAGTGACAAATGGTCATGCCTAAAGATCTAAAACATGGTTTTGATGATTGCAAATTGGACTGGAAAAGGGGTCGTTACACCCTTCGGGCATGTTCATTTCATCCCTTCCACCACTCTCCACTTTCCTCTCAAATCAACCCACCCTGTTGAGGAAAAGACCCATTACATATAATGTATGATTCATAGGTTACTCTAACTATAATTCATTAGTCACTTTTTATTGTCAGTTTGGGAAAAGGAAATCTCATGACAGACAAAAATGGAATGAAATTTAATTAGTGTTGAGCTGTGAAAACTTCCCTTGAAATCTCCTCTAATGTAGCTTCATGTGATCAGTCAGCCACAGCGTCAGATTTAGTGCGGAGACAAGCGCCTGTTTCCCTTCTCAAATCAGTGTCATGCCCCAGTCGAGTTGAAACTTACCCTGCGGAAAGACACCACGTAGAAAGTATCGCCACGACGGTTGATCTCATCAAAGAAGTCACTGTAGGTGTGATGAGGTGCGTAGTACACCTGCAGCTCACTGCCAGGATTCCTGTGAGGAGATAAGGAATTACAGGATTGCATAAATAAATATGAAGAACGCTGAAAACACTGAAAAAAAATATTCAGAAATGGGGAGATAGAAAAAGGCACACACAACACTTTCTACAGACTAGAGACAGACTCAACTGCTGTGGTCAGGTCAGCATGAATGGTTCTAAACATGATGTATGCAGTGAGAAAGTCACGGATATGTCAGGCTTTAAATCTGAATTTTCTGTGTATTTTTTTTTATTTTCATTTCTAGCACACCGGTGGCCACACAGAGGTCAATTGTTGAAAGCAATTTTTCCTGTATTGTCTTGTTGGTTTGGATGTGTCATAGCCAGAGTTACAAATAGGAAAAAAAACTGTAGGTGGTCATGAGAAACAACTGACTCCATCTGTCTGATCTAAACCACACAGTGTAGTCCAGGGCAATAGGTTCTTACCGGCTGCCAAACCTCTGAAGCAATGTACAAGGCTCATACTCTAAAACAATGAAACATACCAGTTTGTTATGTCTGCAGTTGCTTTATGTAATGGACTAGCAAAAACACCAATCCTGCAGTACTGCAGTCATCTACTCCAGCGGATCCCGCTGACAATAAACACTCCAGTCTGCAACTCAGGTTTCCACTCTCTGTTTTAGTTTACCACACAGAGGTGGTTTACCACACAAGTCGTAGTTACTGTGTACTAGTTCTGATATCTGCAGTATGGTCTGCCCTCTAGTTGTCAGAAACTGCTCGATGCAGCTTTAAAAACGAATGAGAATTGTTTGGAAGAAAAATAAATGAAACCTGAAAAATGATTGAAGTGTTTGAATCTGACATAAATGCACTGTAACAGGCCTTTTACTCACTTTTCCCCAGTAGTTTCTGTGTATTGGACGGTTAAAATCTGGGCAGCCTCCTTATTCTCTGTTTTCTGTTAGGAAAAAAAGAGAGAATTAACTATAATCGCTTTTTTAATCACATCAAGTAACCATTAGCGAGAGAGCACGATAAAATGCTGGCAACACTGTACAACACATAAACACAGACTCCACTCAAAACATTACAAGTGACCATCATATCAAAACAACGAGACATCAGCACACACATTCCAGTCCCAAGGTCTTTTCCTAATAAATCACATGTAGTTCAGAAATCTTAAGGCTTAAACTTTTCCTGTTCACACCACAGGGAATCATTCAGAATCATTCAAATGAGCAGACATACAATTTAAAAGTTATTCATTAATCATGTGACTTGTAGAGTTTCATATGTTAAAAAAAAAGTGTGTTTGTAGTGCTAAAAAAAAAAAAAGGAAAAGCTGAATACAGGTGAGAAATAAACACATCTCCCTTTCTGTTTATAGTAATATAAAGAATGGCTGTATACCAAGCAGGCAGCTCTTGGTAGATTGGACTTACTGTGACAGAATTTGAAAAAAAATGATGGAAAAAAGGAGCAGGGGGCACTAATCCTACAGCTCCCCTCTAAGTGTTGTGTTTACTTTCTCAGGGCTGCCGGATTAAACTCAGCCCAATAAAGAGAAATGGGAGGCAGAAAAAGGGAAGGTGTGAGGAGAGGTGAATCAGTGGTGAAAGAAAAGCCCCAATTTTAACTGAAACTAAAGGCCAGAAATATAAGTGTATGCTTTAATGCCGACATGAGCATTGTGTACATTTTTGCATGGACATTTAGATACGTTTTCCTGTTTTCCCAATCATGCTGCTGTGACTTACCAGAATGGTCCTGGTGGGCTTGTGATTGCTGTTAGTCATGCGTCTGGATTTGGTCTGCTGCACTTCATGACGGTGGACCCAGCCCCTCAACTCATGGGCCAACCTGCCATTCAAAGTTAACACAGTGCTTTTTCTTACATTTTAGGTAGGAGTTGGTTAATTTTGTGGACTTGAAGTGAAAGGAGGGAAAAAAAAAAATACATCTAGGAAATACATTAAAGAGTTCATAGCTTACTCTATGCACTTGGTCCTGTTAACAGGAGGCTGGCAGGGGGGAGGAGGTCTGAGGAAGATGGGATCCTTCACCACCATCAGGGCCTTATCCTCAGAACTAAAACATAGAACAACTAGAATCAACACCTCGCGGTTGTGTGCCTCTGCCAATCAGGCAAGTTGCAGGAAATACGGTCACAAGCTCCCCTTCGTGTTACAGCATTGAATAATGGCTACACGTGTTTTTGCAGAACATTATGATGTCACAGTGAAGTTGACCTTTGACCATTTGGTAAAATGTCCCCACCACATCATTTTCCCCGATTAGACATTTGTGATAAATGATGACAGTGATCTTCGCCTTTGACCTTTGATCACCAAAATCTAATCGGTTAATCCTTGAGTCCAAGTGAATGTTTTTGCCAAATTTGAAGAAATTCCCTGAAGGCGTTACTCAGATATCACATTCACGAGAATGCATACATATGTATAGACGGACGGCCTGAAAACATAAGCAGGGCGGAGGCAGGCAGAGACTTAAACGAAGAAAACGTTGATTAGTTTACAAGGATGTTCGGATGCTCTCAAATCAGTGTAACAAGTTCACATAACAAACTGGTAAAAAAAAATATTTTCCACATGTTGAATACAAAACTGAGGGCCAACATGGCTGCTTGCCCTCAAACAGAGATGAAACACCCAGAGTTAATTTGGTAAACGATAAGAAAAGGGTGCCATAAAGAAACAGAGCAGTGCTTCAATGTGGGGGCAATTATATCTCTGTTGAATTTAATTGGTTACTAATGAGTTTTATTTTTACTTGACATGTGCAGAGGTGGCACAGCTTCACTCACTGAATGTACAAAGCTCTGTGTGGTATGTCCACATGCTGCTATAAATCCTGCTCAGAATGATCATAAACACGCTACAGAGAACTGAGCAGCACCGTTCAGGCTGATTATGGACAATGATTGTTCAAAAACCTTGGTTGTTACCATAAAAGGGGTTTACATTTGTTAGCAGCACATGGCATGACATGTCTCCTCAGATGTTGCTGTGACTTTAATTATAACTGTTATACCTCTCTGCAAGTGAATGATTATGTAGCTTGAGGTGCTGATGTAGACTGTCCACAGTCAGTGCCCACCTGCAGGGGGCTTGTTAAGAAAAACGTCTGCCACCGATGTAATCCCTCCCCTGGGCCTCCCTGAACTGAGCCAAAACATCGACTACGCCTCGCGTTCCCGTCTCTAAGCATCCTGGAAATGGTTCCGCGAGACAACATGTCAGACCACAGAGGCCTGATCATAACTCTAAGTGAGGGGCCCATATTAACCTCCCCGCACACACACCTTCCCCTTCAGTGGAACCCCAAGATTAGGTTGCATATCTCCCCCATCGTCCTCCTCCTCGGCTGTGTTTGGTGCTGTCTCCCCTTTTGTAAAAGCTAATGTGTTCCTTCCTGCCTGCGCAGTCGGGAAACCTGATACCACAGATGAATGGTTTGTATTAACATGTGACATACCCTACGCAGAGATCTGACACAACACAGGCTAGCAATGCCACGCAGACATCAGACGCTCTGACCACCTTGCAAAACATCATTTTCAAGACACGGGGGTTGCAGGGAACGCACCAAACAAGAATGTTATTTGTGCAATTTACAAATGAGACTGCGGGGCCTCAAGTGCATTTAAAAAAAGAAAGAAAAACATATAACGCTTTAGAAAAATAAACTGTTACTAGCAATATAAAGCTGGATGTCAAACAAGGTCTGACCCCAATTTCCCACCTTGTTACTCAAAGGACAACTGCTAGCCAACTAGCCAGGGGCCTGGAGGCATTTGAAAGGCATTCGTTTGGACAGAGTTGGTAATCTGCTGGCGCATGTGTTTACACGTGCTGTAATGAGCTGTACCAGTTCAGACTGAGCCCAGGCACAGGTGCATCCTGGTCCGCTGACATGGTGGTTAAATACAGTGTTGTGAAAGGTGTTGTGGGGGTTGAGCTCATTACCTGTCGGCTACGTCGGAGGGGGCGCTGCCGAGGGGCTCGGGGCCCATCACGACCTGAGTTTCTGCCTCTGGGGAGAAGGCCAGCAGGTGTCTGCCGCTGTGCTGCATGGAAACTACTTCCAGCTTGGAGCCTGGGCCACCCTGAAACAAACTGACGAAACACAGGACAGGTGAGGTGAGGAAGAGAGACAGGTGAGGTAAAATCAGGACACTTGGGATGGAGGAAACAAACTGAAGAGAAGAACTTGGTACTGGACTGAAATGACCACTGAATTCCATGTGGCCCACATCCTGTGCACAGGAGGGTTTTTCGTTTTTAGCCAAGCAGCAGAATCTGAACTCTGATCTAGACTGCATAACCCAAAGCACGTCGCCGCACACACACAAGCAAAAATACACACAGTCTCTTTCAACAGTACTACTGCGCTGGGTGGCATTTTCATTTCAAAGGATCTGACCTCAAAAGCGGGCATATTTTACATTCCAAAGGAGAGCCTGAACACAAAACACAAAGATGTGATCGCAGGTACAGACGCACACACTAACTCAGAGTTTAGCTACCGTGAATACCGCTCAAGTCGCAAAAGCAAACTCATTCACGGGTCCCGAGATCCTTTTTCATGTTTAAGCTCTAGAGAAGAAGTGAAAGAAGACATTCCCAGCACAGAGCACACGCTTATTATCAAAGCCAACAAGTCCAAGGAGTCGATGTTTGCATCACTGCAGAGAAAGTTACTCCCCGGAGAAAACAAACATTTTTATAACATGAGAACAGAGAATCAGTCATTACAGTTGGAGGTGGACTGCCAGCTTGAGTTTGAGGTATTACACAATCCCTCCATCTGCTAACTGGGTGGAATCAAGCTCTTTCTCCCCAGTGTAGTTTTATATAACTCTTAAATTGTCACGATTGTTAATATTACAGGCACAGATAAGAAAAACTGCCACATACAAATGTTTTATACTTCTTTTGTGGCCTGAAATTATTTTCCTTCTACATTTCTAAGTGGTAAATGTTTACACCCCACCCACCCCCACCCCCACGGCTCAGCAGGTTGTTTCAAGGTTTGTTCACCCATTAGTCACCAAGTCCCATAAACTCTGGCAGCAACATCAGAGGACTGGACCGTACACAAAAGCAATATGTCATGGATGAACTATTAATTGTCGGTTGTTTTAACATCTAGATCACTTTCAGTCAGTGCAAGAGTGGTCTTGTACAGCATGTGCATTACTGGACTACATTACTATGGATTGTACCACAAGGAAACAATGTCAGAATTAATAGTTTTTTTTTTATTAATAATAATAATGATATTAACGAGCCACTTGGTGTGAAAAAGACAGACAGATAGTTATTTGTCAACTTTTATTTTTAGGCCAATGCGGTAATAACTCTGTCAACTGTGTTATGGATGAAGTATGTTCTGAGGATTAAAAGAAAAAAAACATATTGCTTCAATGGGAAATGTTCTGCACTGTTTTCAATAAACTTTTTTTTGTGCAATGTCTTATATTAGAGGCGTGTTTCCCGCAATGAGTCATGGGGCTTCCCATTTGTTTTCCTCCAGTGATCAAATACTTGTGCATTCACAATTAGAGCCGCAGTGTCTGCCTTCAGTCTTGTTCTTTTGGTTTGAATTGGATTTAAGCCATTGGAAAATAAATCAAATTATTGTGTTAGGCACTCAAAGGCACACCGACATTCACCGTCACATGCTCACCTCATTGGTCCAACATTAAGCACGAGGAAGACCAAAACCGCCATGAGACACACAGCTCTCCTCTTGGGTGCTGTTGTTTTTAGTACTGTGTTCTGCTGGGAAAAGGAAGGAATGAAATCACAAACTACAAATCACAGGTATAAATCATATATGAATGCATAGTTTGTCTTTCTTGGTTCAAGTTTTGCCGTGTTACTTTTCACTCTTTCACACTCGCATTTGGACTGTGCACAGGCGCCCCTTATCTGTGCAGAAGTGTAGGCTGTGTGCAAAAGTCGTAGCTTCCAGCCTCTCACCTCGCTCAGCAGGCCCTCCAGCTGTCTCTTGAGGTTGCCATTCTCACACTTGAGCGCCTCATTCTCAGACAACGCCACTTTCAGGCGAGCCTCCAGCGAGAGCAGATACTCTTTCTTCTTTTTCCGAGATAGGGATGCTGACTCGCGATTCTTTATCATGCGCTGCTGCCTCTGGGACAACTTCGACTGCAGTGAGAGAGACAGGAACAAAGACAGAAGAATAACATTTGGTGTAGGTTATTACTCATGTCAAGACATCCATTTCATCTTTCATCCACTCGACACCTATCCAAACAGGAAAAGGGGGTGGTTATTGTGAGAATGCGGTGAAATGACTGAGCCACCTGTTGGGCTGTAGATCATAGGTTCCTCTCACTAGTGTGACATCATGTTTATCTATGCACTCAAGGGAATTTAGTTAAAATGGCTTTTCATTCATTAAAAAAAAAAATCAGTGTGACACCATCCAATTAAAAGTCAAGAAGGAAAATTTGATATGCACACAGTTAGGCATGTGAAACAACATACCACAGTCAATCTAAGATTCGTAAATACTGCTGTTTCCATACTAGAGCCTTAACATCGCCCTGTCCTTCAAACTCAGGATGCGGAACAAACTCCTTAAAACAAGAAGTGAAAGAAGACAAGAGACGTCTGAGCACGGGACGCTTGCATGAGAGAGAAACAACCTGTAAAAAGACAGATGGCATAGTGAGAAAGTAAATGGAAGTAAGGACGGGGAGCGTGACATAAAAGCCAAGGGGCAACTTTGTTATTCTCACCGAGAGAACTCCCTGGCTGCTGATGCTCTAGTTTGCTACGGTGACAGAATAATAAATAGACATGTTCAAGATGTGTCGCGGGGGTTTAATGACACCCCTGCAACAAATCATGGCTTTAACATCGCTCTAAAGAACCTTTAAGTGCACGTGGTCAAGCTTCTGCTTGAAAATATTTACACCGACATCCTCTGAGAGGTCAACAGGTCTCATGCAAGGCCTCTGTTCTATACGTGAAGAGGGATGTGTTTACGGAGAGTGTCACTCTTTGAGAAATGGGTTCACATTGGAGACAGATAAACACTGGGGCACTACGTATGCTATAGGTCTGGATGTGAAAAAAACAAGTCCAACCATAGTCAGTCTTAATTGCTGTAATTAGAGTCTTACATGCTCAAGTTAATCTGCAAATAAATAGATGGTAATCAGCATTTTTCTGTTTAGATTCCCTAAACATGTCTTTGCATGACTTTCTTTCACATCAGCATTGTCTGAACCAAAACAAATTTAAAAATATGTATGTAAAAATAAACAAATTAATGATTACATAAATAAATAAGAGCAGTTGGAAGTTTGTTTCCAGTAAGCAAGAGCAGTGGGAAGGTCAGTGAACTGAGAACTGAAATGACACGTTAACACACATAGCACATATCTTCACATGACCTATCGCAAATTAACACAACCGATGGCTGTGATTACCTGAACACCTTCATTGTTAATGCAGTCCCAAGCTACCCCTCTGCTGCCCTTCTCCAAACACAAACACCCTCCCCGGGGTAAGCCTCTAAGATCCTGGGCCTAATAGCCCCGCTGGTGATTAAGTTATTTGGATCCCTGTATTTGTGTTCTGTCTCCTGAGAAACCCCTCTGTCTCCCAGCCCAGATCTGGGAGCTGTGCCACTAGCCTGAGCCTGGGAACGCTGCAAGTAAGCAGTTACCAGGGAGTGGAGAGCAAGGGGACTTCACATCAGCACCACAATGAGGCTGAGGAGCAAAACGTGGGGCAGGGGGCAAGAAATGGCAGAGTGGCATTTCTCAATAAAAGCCAAATGAATGGGTGGGAGGCTAACACTAAGACTGGTTATAACTCAAACTATTTAAGAGTCGGTGGGAAAAGTCAATGAGAAACAAGAAATTGCTATGGTGCCCATTAGGAGGGCACATGCCCCCAGCTGCTCATATAGAAATGCACAGTGGCCAGCTGCAGACAGCTGTTGGTACACTGAGCAGTCCTGGGTGTGAAAATGTGTTATTTTATGATTATGCTGCAGGATGTTACTGAAAGGAAGAATTCCTGCTCAACTACTTCTAAATGGTGAAAGCAAGAGGGTCTGCTGAGGGTCTACTCTTTCCATCTTTTCTATTCAGCATCCAAAGGGTTAGCCCATCCAAACGGAAGAGGTTTCATTTAACAAGTCGCCTGATTTTACTGTACGTCATAAAACACCTGTAACTGTGGCATGCGCTCCACAGGTGAAATAACTGTCAACCTGTGATATTTGATTCTTTCTAAGAGCTATTGTGCTACAATGTGCTACAATTCACTTTTTAGGCACTTGTTTTAATAAAGTCTGTATCTTAAAACCTTAAAAGTGAAAAAAAATTGTAAAAGTGAAATTACTACAGAGCAGAGCCAGATTATTTTTTACTTAACAGCTGTAATTTACATTGTGATATTTACATGTGGAGAAACTGTTTTTTGTTTTTTTGGGGGGGGATAAAACAATAAATAAAAATCCCCTTTATATACAGAAAGAGGGGACTTCCTTCCTGCCTTGCATTGCCAATAAACATTCAACTTAGTAAAAGCTTAGTATCTGACACTGTATAAGCAAACAATGTTTTTTTTTATCTGATGCATTTACAGTAGTTTTCCACAAAAGCAGGCTTTACACATTATAACAAGAGCAGGCAGATGTGGTGACAAAAACATGAGATCAAAATCCATTGAGCCAAAATATTCAACCACTGTGTCGTGATACTGGGTGAAAAACAATAAGATGTAATGTTGTTACACCCCTAGCAGCTATGAGAGATTTCTCCCTGTATGAGTGTTGAATTACGAGACTAAATAGTGAAAATTCAGAGAAAGATCCAGGACAGTCTGATGCAACCCTTTCGATAGCTGTAATGTTTTTAATCAACCTCACTTGTGGCTGTCCAGGAAATATCTGAAGGTAATTTTTTTTTTCCCTCTGACTCAACTAAGCAGTCCAATGTGAAAACACACGAGGCAAGACAAAATGAAATGCATCAACTTCTAGCCTTCTATCCAACTAATGGGGCGATTTGTTGAGGCCTGCAATTCCAGGGTGGACTGTTTTTCAGTCTAACAAACACACACACACACACACACACACAGACACACATACAGAGGTAAATCTCCGGCTGTGTAGGAGCCCATTACATTACAGTGGCCCAATCCCTGATGGCTGTTTACAGCTGTCGCAAAATGCTTCGTCCTGCACAACACCTGTCTGAAGCATGTAATCGTTAGCAGCCGTTTAACACCCAGGCTTATATAAGCTAACTATAGGCCAAAATATAGTACAATATATAACATGTGACACACACACACACACACACACACAACCACACACACAGAGACATACAGTACATACAACATGCAGGAACACCTGGCGCAAGCATGCCATCTTTAACAGGCATTTTACACATCCCCCCAATCCACCAAGTCCACCACTGTGCTGCAGCTAAACCACAGTGAGGTTATAAAGTGAACACAGCTGCAGCAGTCACACAGTGTGACACGGCTCAAGAGCTTGTCAGTGGGCCGCGAAAACAACTCTAAGGTCCATTTGAATCACTGCATAGCTGATGTTTTCTAAAATCTAAATAGTTTCTTCCTGAAAAAAAAGTCCATTATTTGTCCATTTGCTGAAATGCTGTTCAGTGACTATACTGTAATTTTTTTTTAACTTTCACTGCTCTTTAGTGAGACGTTAGTTGAGGTGTAGGCTTCAAAAATCTAGTCTTATTTTCCTCCTCACAATTAATGTGAACAGTCCCTCCCCCTTAATCACCTATTGTAAATTTTATTGACTTGGTTAGCTTTACAAATGGCTGAGAGACATATTTATTTTGGCCTCTGGGATTTGGAATTCCTTGACGTTTCTCTCGATGTCTGGCACAAAAAGTGCTTCTCCAGACTCAATTATGCCCATGATAATTGGACAAGTTCCTCTTGGCCCTTTTGAGGGGCCAACTATTTTTACAGCCAGAGGTCAACCATTACCATACATAAAACAACAACCACTTGTGAAATTTCATTTGAGGTTAATCATTAAAAAAAAGCCTGATGGAAAGCATCGTTAATGTCAAGATAAATTAAGCAGTCCGGTAAAACAGAGCATTCTGACTTTAGGTTATGACTAATGTTTTTTGCGTTCATGAGTAATGCAGCAGGGTCACACAGTGACCTATAAGATGATAATAGCTGAAAGTTGGATCGGTTTTCTGCAGTCTTCCCAGTGTCACCACAGAAATCACTACAGATGATTTAGGTGACACCAATGTGACACATCTGCTTCTCCACAATTAAAAAATCCAAATGATGCGTCTTTGCAGCCCACAGACAGCAAATGGGAAACACTGTGAAAGTGGAAGTCCTGCTCACAAAAAAAAAAAAAAAAAAAAAAAAAAAAAACCCAAGACAAACAGAAGAGGAAGGGAGAACATGTTTCTCAACTCACTAAAAGGTCAGACAAGAGCAAGCCATCAGGAACAGTTGTGCTGGAGACCGAAGCCTGAAACAACAGTGAACTTGCTGAAAGTCACGGCATCTCCATGCCTGCGTAATGGAGGCTGACAGTTCAGACTAGAAGAAGAGGCATTCGCAGTTTATTCAAGCAATAAAGAGAAGGAAATCAGAAGAACAAACCAGCCTCAAGCCTTTAAAAGAATATGACAGACTCTCCCACCCAAAATAAGACCAGCACACACAAAAGATGGGGAGCTTTTATTGACAGACCACAAGTCTGTACCATAAACAAAATATACTATAATTGAGTTTTCTTTTTTAACTTTTAAATCTCTGGGGCAGTCCCTGCTGCAGTTAATAGTACCTTATACAATTCCCTGAAAGCTCTGTGCCGCCCTGTGCTGTCATTACACAGACCTACGAGAAATGAATGTGTGAGGATGAGAACGACTGAAGCTCAGGAGACTGTGTGTGTGTGTGTGTGTGTGTGTGTGTGTGTGTGTGTGTGTGTGTGTGTGTTCACTTTGCATGTTTTTTTGTGTGTATTCTGTCCACTGCAGCTGTCCTGACATCACCCCTGATTGCAACACACAGAGGGATCTCTGTCATCCACACAGAGAGTAATGTCCCTCTGTGACACTGTTCACACTGTCTGAACTGAAATTACATAACATGTCTATCTTTCCAATAAACCCCACAGGTACAAACAATGCAGAGACCAATAATGATCCTCTGCCGGTTGTTTGTGGTTCCATGACTGTATTGTGGAGCTTCAAGATTCACTGATGTGATTAAATTTTTAAAAAAGGAGCTCACAAATAGATGCATCTCTTCTAAGAGTCATAACAAATAAAAGCAAACTTCAGTTCACATAAAACATCAGTTTGAATGTTTAAAACTTGGAATGACATCATCTAAACATGCTGCCGTTTTTCTTACCAAGTTCGTGAGGAACTATTTTTCAATTACTGAGTGAATCATTAATTTTTACCTAATAAATTTTGGCCTATAATTCCTGCTATTTACTCACTTTAGAGAAATGACATTTGTATCGTTACAGACTGACATGGTCCATACAGCTAATGACTTTTCCTTCAATGTGGAAAAATACATTCACCAAATAAAAAAAAGGTATAAACTTTTTCCTTCAACATTTTATTTTCATATTATACCCAGAAATTAAAGTTAATTGCTTGTGAAATGAAAATAAATACTAAAAATAGGGTAATATGAGAGTGTTTAAGTTGGATAACATCCAGCCCAAGTGTGAACATGGCAACCACAACATCATAGTTACATAGTGGGCGAGCGCATGCATGCCCCTGTGGCTTCTTCTAAGCATGCAGTTGCATGCAAGTGCACACAGGCGAGTCCTCGCATGTCGAAACACACACAAACATAACTGTTGAAGGAGCTATTTATTCCAATGAGGATGCTCCATCATATATTTTTAGTTAGGTGCCAAATTACAGGGTATGAACTTCAGAGCATATGAGCCAAAAACCCAACAGATTAGAGGAAGACAAATAGAAGAAGAGGGAGAGATCCTATGAGAGCACGCCTATCGCTGTGGCATTAATTAGAGTCATGTGTGCTTCTAAAAAGTTTGACATGCTTGTCAAACACTGTGGTCGACAGTTTGTTTGGGCAATCAGATGTCCATGACGCCACTTCACTTCACATATGTAACTGTATTCAATCTTACTGTCTTTCGTAACCATACAGTGAACAGGTCCACTAGATATCATGTTGCACCGAACTGATAGTAAGTAAGTATTATGTGATATTGATAAGTAAGTGGACTGAAAAAATTTTGAGATCAAATCACATTTTCAAAATTTGTGATGGTACATACAAAGCAGTATTTGTATATATTAAAAATAAGATAGTTTTCTACTCTGTTTTTCTCTTTAACTCTTTAAAAAATTATGTTTACACTTTTGAGTAACTGCTCATAAATACAGGGGCGGACATTTGCCACTGACTCTTTGTCAGGGTTTCACCTCAATGTAGCGCAAACTTTAACCAAATCTACAGAAAATCAGCAAAAGAAAACTTTCCATCCACTGCCATTGCGCAAAGATTAAGAGCTGAGCACGTAGAGATTCTACGTTACTCTACTCTACAAAAATAGGTGGATAGAAACACACTGACTCTTAATATCTCAGTGTTCTGCGCCTGTGTGGCAATTATCAGGTAGGAAAACGTAAGTGACTCACATCATCATCTGAGGAAGGGGTTCGCAGTGTGACAGAGACCACAGGTGGAGCAGCGACAGGGATGGGCCTGTCCTGGCTGAGTGTTGGCATGGCGACCACATTGCTGGTGATGGTCTGTGGTGTCTGGATCTGTAGCACCTGGCTTGTCTGAGACAGCACTATAGGACGACCTGAGAGAGAGAGAGACACAACACATAGACACTCTTAATGATCATATTCTCACTGTATGATCAACATCGACTAGTGTTGACTGTGATTATGTGTGTCTGTCAGTTTGTGCTGTTGTTTGTGTGCATGTTCTTATTCCACAATTTTCTCGCATATTTCTTCTCTATAACAAAAACTTTCATGTTAGTATTTTATACAAGCTGTAGGCCGTATCAGTCTGCTGTTTAAAGAGCCTCCTGCTGCAGATGGTACAGTCCAGTTCCTTGAAGCCCCCTCACCTCTTGTGACCTACATTAACCCCTTGTCTTTAATGGGACTCTATGTTTTTAAAGTACAGGTGGAGAGGATGTTTACCATCTTGACCTGTGGTCTTTAACTTCCACATTCCTAACTGAGAGCTGTGTGAATTTTACGTGCACAAACACACATACACATGCATGTGTACCCGCAATAAAAACGCATTAAGGCCTGAAAGAAAGAAACTAGCAAAAACTTCGCCAAAACACAACGTTGTCCATGTTTATAAACGTCCTGTTAATGTGGGAGTCTCCCACAATTTAGCTCACCCCTCCCAGTGAGGCTGTGCCAGGAACCATTCCTCAAAACCGACCCAGCAACCTTCATCTCTCACACTAAACAACCTGTCAGTGCCAATAGTGCAGAAGTGTTAGCCTGTCCTGCTAATGAATGTGTGTGGAGCCAGCGCTCTGTCTTGCATCCCAAGCTCACCATCTGTAAGAACAATTCAAGAAGCTGAAAGTCAAAGGAAATTAAAAGCCTTGGGAACACCTGTCAGCCTGTTTGTTCTTTGGACATACACGACTGCCCAGGTCATACAAGCAAGATCAAATGTGAACTCATCAGTAAATATCTCCAACTTCTTTCTTTCACTGCGATGCATCGTTCTCACTCATCAGCTGTGAATATTGAGGAGAGCATCTTAAAGCAAGGAGACTCTTAACACTGAGCAGACTTGACTTGACTTCCATCTGGGGTCCTAAACTTGGATGTCATGGCCTTAACCATCTGCCATCTTGGCCATTACCAGGCAGACAAAAGAGCCAAGTTCAAATTCAAGTCTTGAGAGGTTAGATACTCCACCCACTTGGGTCCCACGCAATGACATAAGTATTTACATTGGCCTAGGTGCTGTTGATGTAACACACACACACACACACACACACACACACACACACACACACACACACACCACAAGATTGGTAAACCAGGCAGGTTGGACCACAAAACAAGAGCAATAATGACTTTTATGCACGAAACACACAGCAGCTCATAAATAATCTTTGGTTTAAACGTGGCTGATGAAACAAACTTTCTTGATTGTATATTTATAATGGCTAATTCCCAAAGTTGGATTTTTCTCAAATCAAGCCCAAATTTGGAAATACTCTGGTTGCAAAAAGTAAAATTTTTAACATCTTAATGTCTGTTTTTCTTGTTATTATTTGACCATCAAGTAAAATGATATGGTATGGTAAAAAATAAGGTTAAAGCACCCTCTGCTGGCCAAGAGAAGAACTGATTGTTTGAGCAAGAATGTCAACCAAATTCACCACAAACAACAAACATTACTAATACTGTATAATGCAAATTGAAAAAAAGTACTCTTAGTAAAGACCATCACACTGTCCGGTGCACGGGTCTGAGGCAATACATTGTAATGTGAGGCAATGTGTCTTAGTGTGTTTCAATGTGTTGCAGTGTGAGCTCTGACCTGGAGGCGGCGCTGGTTGGATGTTGATCGGAGATGGTTTAACCACAGGCAGCACAGTGGTCTGCAGGGGCTGGATGATGATTGTCTTGGTCTGCAGGGGAGCTGCTGCAGGGGCCAATGGCACAGCTGTAATCAGCGGTTTGGGCTGGATGGAAACTTTGGGGCCAATCTGAATCGGCCTCTTGATTGGCTGAGCTGGTTTGGCTGGTGCGTGTGTGTGTGCCATGGGATGGGGATGGAAGGAGTCAGATAAGAAAGCAGGGTTTACGTAAATACAAGGAAAGGCTGATTCTGAGTTCCCTTGAGGAAATTTTCATTTACAGTTACAGGGTAATTTTAAGAAACTGTTTTTTTCCGACCAATACTCCCACTCTTTTTTGAATGAGAGACTACATTTATCTCTGTTTGTTTTCTTAAAACCTAGAATTCTGCAAACCCAGAATGCGGTGCAGAATTTCCCCAGGTTTTTGGGCAAAGAGTACAAATATAGATGACAGCTGAAAGAGCAGATGTGTGGTGGTGGATGCTGCCTCACCTCGTGTGGTCGGGCTGGTCCTCTTTGGAGCTGTCTTAACTGGGGGAGAGATTTCAGAAAAGCCACTGGACTCTGAGCAGACTGAAACGGGAGACAGCTGCGACTGTGGCGACAGGGCTTCATCCTAGATAAGGAGGCAGAGAAGACTTAGGTCTTGTATCTAGTACACACCTTTAGTGCTGGTCATCGCACAGTGACAGCTGAAAATACTTCTGAGATACAATGAATCCTTACAAAGATTTTAATATTCTTTACTCCTGCTGCTAAACACACAAGCTATTATGAATCCATTCATACTCTCTGTAATACATGTACTTAAGACACATCAGATATGGATCAAGTGTCCTTGTCAATATTCAAAGAATCAAGGAGACGAATGTGTCCTTGGATTCAGACAGGGTGATCCAGTGAGCAGACAAATGTGTGCAGATTGTGTAGGGGCCAGACAAAAATGTAACCCTTGTCCTTGTTTTGACACGCTGTGAAAACATCTGCCTGCTAAATTATGCTAATGTGGCTGAAGTTGTCAGCACCTTTTATCTAACGAGGGGGCGGGGCACAGCTCAGACAGACAGCAAATTATTAGTTTGACAAGGTGTTTAAGGCTTTTGTTAATAAGTGTCTCAAGTGTGTGTGTGTCTATCCAAAAGCAAAGAGCAGCTGTCAATGTTTGGACACCATCTGGATGAAGATTTTATTTGTTCCAACCATGCACCAAGATGGGCACATATGTAAATACTCATGACCAATAACAAAGGTAAAATTTGCATTGGAAATGCAAGTCAAATGCCAAAAACCTCAGAGGGACAAAGAGTTGAAGACAGTGACTTACTTGTAAGGAGTAAGGGGACAGAGCTTCCACAGAGGCCGGAGAGGGGACAGAGCTCAGAGTGTGGGCAGGTGACAGAGAGTCCACACTCACCTCACCATCTGGATACACAAGGACAAAGATGCAGACAAATGTGTGGCTTATCAGCATGGGACGGTGTGATTTACTATCACACATGAATTCAAGACAACAGCCTTTATCTACCCTTTTCTAAATAAGCTTAAGCCACTGTGTCCTGTAACTGTAGACCTAATCAATAAACTCCACCTGCTGTATTTGCATTTAAATCAGAAAGTAGTCATGCAAACAAATCCAAAGTATTGGGGTTAAGTATTGTCATATTGTACCATATTTCTTAAGAAACATAGTACTGCTACACTCTCAAACATTATGACTGGTGGGTGACTTTAGAAAATCATGGTAATCAACTTGCCACAATCATATCACTGTGCAAAAGCACACATAGGTTACATCATATAAATATTGAACAGATGAACGCCGGACTCTCTTTTAGTTCTGCTCAGATTTCTGTTATTTCATGCTGAAATGTGATAACCATGTTTAACATAGATATCAATGTGTGTTGTTGTACCTGTGCAGGTGCTGCTTGAGTCCACTTCACTCCATGGGGGTATGTCAATATCAAAGTCCAGATCTGGACCCGCACTGGCCTGAGAAACCAAGCACACACTTTTTAACCAGTGGATGTTATCAGGACACAAATTGGAAACAAAAGTAAGTGTCTGAACCACAGTGTTAGCAATGGGCATATAATTACTTTATCAATTTTTAGTTTACGAGGCATGCGTTTCTGCTAAGTGTAGAGAGAACAGTTGTTATGTCATATAGAGTAGGCAGAAAACTCCAAGTCTTCAAAAAGCAGTCAATAAAACTCTTGTTATTGCCTACAGTTACTGCCTGACATCTACACATTGTATCCCCTGTCCTTGCATAACATGCTATGCTACCATGTTGCACCTGTCTCAGTAGCTCTGCACCATTGTTAACTTGCAGATTTCTTACTTTTCACATTTCCTATTGTCCCTCTTTCCTGTTAGACTACATTTCAGTTGATAATTTGCATACGGATAGGAAGAGCTACTCACAAAGCAAGCATTCCCCAGGGCCTCAAGCAGCTCATCTGCATCTCCCAGGCTTTCCAGCTCATCGAACAGGCTTATGTCTGTGTAATGACAGGCATACGACCCACAAAATGAGTCAAACCGCTTTCAGTCCATTGCAGAGTTTATTCAAAAGAGAGACAAATTATGACTGATGATACTTGGAGAAAATATGGAATGAAAGTAATGAAATAAATATTTCAGTACATCTCCCACAGCAAGTGTAAGCAGTCATATATGGCTTTTAATCAATATATGGCTGAGGGAAATTCTGAATGGCAATTTTCACAATTTGGTTTATATTTTATTTTATTTTACATTTCGAATTTATATTTCAACTGATGAAAAAAAAACATGTTAATCGATAATGAAAATAATAATAGTTACAGCCTTATACAGTGGTAGATTAAGTATTCAGATCCTTTAATAAGCTATATAAAAATGCTCCATTAAGTAAAAGTCCTGCATGAAAAATCCTAAAGCCTGAGTATTAGCAACAAATTGTGAAGTATCAAAGTAAAAGTACTGGTTTGCTCCCTCTGACTGATATATTATCATATATGACACCAAATAAATCTGAAAGGTTGTGAGGTGATTAATGGGAGAGGAAAGAAGCAAAAGCAAAGTTCTCAATATAAAGCATAAATATGTTTTCAGTTTTTGGACTGTTTCACTAACGATTTTTGGTTGTATATTTCGATCAAACTCATGTAAGGCATTTAGGGGGGAGAACCACTACTTGGCAGAGCTGTTAATATCTGAGTGTGACCCCAACTACACACTGCTTTATGTAAGACGTCAGGAGCCAATAAGGCTGGGAAAAAACGGTTTTAATCTGTAACACTGTTTTGTAATTTAAAACCTTGTTATAGTATCCATTGTGTAAAATCTTTATCTTAAAAATTACTTGTAACTAAAGCTGTCAAATAAAAGTAGTGGCATAGAAGTATTGAGCAGCAAAAAAAGGAAATACTCAAGTAAAGTACAAGTACCTCAAAATTGTGCTTAAGTACAGTAGTTGAGGATATGTACTTGGTTACTTTCCACCACTGGCCTTATATGTAGGAAATCTGTACTCTACTTATCAGTTTACAGATAGTTCAATGTCTGCCATGAACCAATATATACACATAAACAACATGTATTGTCCAAGTATATACAATAATACACAAAAGTAGTCCCACAACAACAAAACAACAAACACTGACATAGTTCAGCATGGAACGTGTACTGGCAAAGCTAAAAACAAAAGGAAACAAAAAAAGAAAAGAAAATAGCATGAAAAGAAAACAAAAAAGTGACGCAGGACACAAGACAACAATACGAAAAGTTGTTGTTGTTGTTGTTGCTGTTGATGTTGTTGTTCTTGTTAATTCCTGTTAGCTCCTACAGCTTCTTCCAAAACAAATGCTGTACTCCATCTTTAGCAGCACATATTATACTATGTGGTCCATATGTGGAGACCATTCAGGTGCCATACAGCTGACACATTATTATTATATATTGCATCCAGGCTCAGCAGGTTACATCATCTAACTGACTGCTAAGCCTTGAAGCGGATAGAAATACACTCACTACATCGACCTCAGACTTGTGTTTAAAGTATTTTTGAAGCCGCAATCTTGTCACAGTTTGTATTTTAAGGACACATTTATTAGTTATACGCAGCTAGTAGTTAATTATAGCTGCCTGTACTGAGCTTCCCTGTGTATGTCTTTCTAGAAAGTGTAGTTAGCCGACGCTTACCCCACTCTCCTCCGTGGTCGATGGAGATGATGCCAGCCTCACTATCCATCGCTGGAGATTGTTGATGATTTTCGAAGTCTAACGTTAACGCGGATGACATCCTCGTTTGAATTCATCAGTAAATAATCCCACTATAACACGTTTCGACCAAGCGATGTCTCACAAGACTGTTCATGTTGTAGTTGTTTGGGTAGGACAGTTTCCGTTTGACGCGAAGATACACGTCTGACTTACCGTAAATCTACGGGTGCCACCGAGGGCCTAACATGTGAAGCAGCAAAAGGAGGCCCTGCAGGATATTGTACTGTGCAACTGTTGCTGCTCAACCCTACCGCAAGGCGGAGTGATAGCACTACAGTCTGCATTATGCTGAGCATGTGCGCCACAGAGTTGACCTCTCTTTGCAATGGCACTGAGTTCATGGCAGAGCAGAGAAGAAGCAGTGTGAATAAAATGATGATGGTTTAAATTGTTATTTTGGGATTTCTTCACTTTCGCATGTCATAACAGTTCCAGTAATGTCTCGTCAGAGGCCCCCCCCCCCCCCTCTCTCTCTCTCACACACACACACACACACACACACACACACACACACACACACACACACACACACACACACACACACTGATCCCTAAAACCAAGTCTTTACCCCTCAAAAAGCAGTCTGGACCTCTGGGGACCTCAATTTTGGTCCCCATGATGATGTTCAGTCCCCATGGGTTACTATGTATTCAGGTTTAGAGTCCCCACTGGGATATAAAAACAAGCCCTGCCACACACATACATAAGAGTGTGAATTAGGGGCCGTGTTGTCAGATAAGAGAAGCACTGAGAGATTTACCTGACAGTATTTTTTTTAACCCTCTTAGGCCCACAATAAGACTTTTTCGTTTTCTAATACCTTTGTGTTCTTCCTAATAAAGTTGTCATTTTTTAAAAGTTTTACCAAATCCTAAACATATTCAGAATCAGCACAACCTCAGGTTATAATAGATGTCACTCAATAAATACTTATTTACAGTATAATTGGGGTTGACAGCCCATAAAACAAGAAAAAACTAAAAACGGACCTTGAATTTTTCCTTATTTTAATGATCTATCTTAATCTGTTCATGAGTTCTGCTCATTCTTTGGAGCAGTATTTATTTTATGTTTTTTGTTCTCCTTGAAAAATCAGCTCAAAAGTCTCAGCTGCACTAAATATCTGACTGGTCACATCTGTTTTCTGTCAATAAAATAAACTCAGAACAACTTCTCCTCCATATAGTTAGGCATACAGCCAAGGTAGGCCAACCTCTGAATCAGACACTCTGATTGGCTGCGACAGCACCCACTTGAGCCTATAGAAGTGTCGAATTGAGTGACGTAGCTCCCGTCATTAGCAAAGAATGCGGATGAGAATCGGTCAATAAACAGAGTGGAATGCGCTAGACAATTGGTAAGACTACTCCAAATATTTCCTAACTTTTAATGTTAGCGTATCGATCAAAGTCAGTGACTCACAGGGACGAACATGGGCTTGTTAGAAAGCGCCGATTCTCTAGTTTAAGGAGAAAGAAAACCGGCACGTCTCTAGCTCAAACGTTCGCGGAGTAATGACGCTCGAAAGACAACCTGAAATTTGGAAGCGTTTCCCACGGGCCTAAATCCAAACTACAAAGTTGGAAATTGTTTGCCAACATGGTGATTATGTCCATACAAGAGGTAGCAAAGTGCAAATATATGCAGGTGTTACAGAATAAATAATTACCTCCATAAAAACGGTGACACAGTCAGTCACAATTCATAATTCATTGACACACTCACAATCAAAGCATTCACTATTTAGTCTTTGGTGTACTTTGGCACATGTTCAAATTCAGGTGTCCACTGAAGTTGTATGTGTATTTCTCTCTTTGATCCAGAGAGAACATTGCCATGTCAAAATGAGACCATCTACTGGATTGTAGCGTACTTATAGAGATATTGACACTCACCCGAGGGGCTTCGCCAGCTCTACTGGCTGTTTGGGAGCCCCAAGCATTGAAACCTCTTTGGGTCATTCACACCATAATGTCAAACGAGTTATTAAGGCCTCATGCAGTCATGTGAGAGCTGTCAGAGTCACATAAATCAAGATGTGAAGTGACATTAAACCATCTTGGAAGGGGTGTCAGGGTGTCTGATAGTCTAGGCTACCTATTCAGAAGGCACCAAAACTGAATGACTGAAAAAGGTGAAGTCCCCTCGCCAAGTGATGTTCTGTCCATAGGTGCGGCTGGTGGATGTCTTCCCACAAGATTTCCACTGGTGCTTCCTATATGTCGTTATTTCGTGAAATGTAGAATGAAGGATCAGTTTGATGAATCAGTTTCGCTATGGGCATAAAACATTTTGTTGGGAGAAAAAAAAAAGAACATTTACCATCAAATAGACTGATTGGCTTGGTAATTTTTTTTTTTTTTACCTTAGTCAGCCTGATGAAGATATTGTGGCTATCTGCTCTCATTTCACCATAGTAGCTGAAGTGCTGAAAGGACAGTTGGTTATGAGGATAGTGACAGCTGTAGCTGCAGCTTTTTTTTTTTTTTTTGTCTGTCTCGCACAAGTTTTACAGCACTATTGAAGGACAACACTAAATTGCTGCAGTGCCCCTTTAAATTCAGGCAACTGCATGTAACACACATCAAAGCTGATTATACAAAGAATCTCTGCTTTGTCATGTTGGAGAAAAATTAAAAAAGTGAGATTTTTGATGTTTGGTGACCCAGTCCTGATTGACTTAAATAATGAATCATTTGAATCAGAACATGCAAATGTCAGTGCACCTACAATTTGGTCTGGTTCTGTGTGTGTGTGTGCGCCTGTGCTCATAGAACAAAATGTTTTTGAACTGCCGTGACTGATGGTCACACATGGTCCTGCACTGTAAACAACGAAAATACTGCCATGACATATGCATAACACATCTGGACAAAAGCTGTGCCAACATGTTGTATATATTCCAAAAAGCTGCGTCTTATCCAATGAATCTATAAGCATGGCCTCATCAGATAGACGTGTTACATATGTACGACTCTGTAATGAAATAAGCTTGATGTTATTCTTATACTCTGTTTGTAATTTTGAAATGGCACGGTCACAGTAGTAAATGGAGACATTGTGTGCTAAAAATCAGTAGCAGGTGTACACTAGGCCTAATCCTTCATGGACATTTCAGGTCGTAGTGAGATTAACCTGAGGTGGTCTGGTTGATTCCCTGCTGGATTGGTTTAGCTGTGTTCTGAGAGAACAAGCCCCCAGTCTGTTTTAACTTATTACAGCAAGGCAAAGACTAACAGAGGTCACCCATCTGCCAAAAGTCTCCAGTCCACCTGTAACATAAAACCTAATCAACTAATGTAAGCAATCTTATTTCATGAATCGCTGGTGCAGTATATTGTTTACATTCTCTTTATCCCTAATGCGACTGTGTGACTGTGCACCTTGTTGGAGTCTGAGGTTACCTTACCTCAAAGTCAAAGTGTCAAATGCTCTCCACAGGTCTGAAATATATGAGCCACGTGTCTGCCTCACATCGTGTGTCCTGGTGGTAATGATAATGCAAGCATGTCTGATTGGAGTGGTGTGGTAATGGCATGGACGGTGTCTTCAGGGCTCATCATATTGATTGTGTGTAAAGCCCCTCAGACTTAGACGCAGACAGCAGATTAACAGGTTAACCTGATATGTTGGCAGAACGCTTTAAACGAACATTTGCGTGAAATAGATTAGGGGCTTTTGTCACGTTTCTGTTGTTGTTGAAGCTGCTGCAATAGTTCCCTCTTCTGTCTGGAGCATGATGTCCATGTTAATGGTTTGTTAATGTTTTGGGTTTTTTTGGGGGTTTTTTTTCAAAATTTAATATTTAGGTTATAATTTTCTCATCAGCTGAGAATACCTGTCTCACACTGAAATAAAAAAACTTGGATAACGAAGCAGACTTGACACAATCATTATATTGACAAATTGTAATATGATAATATTAATATGATAATTGTAACATGTAATAATTCTAGCTTTTACTCTTTGATATAATATGGAAAGGATCACAATCAGAGGTAGCAGTATTTACTTTAGTCAGATTAAAGCAGTCAAATATATTCAAACAACTGTGCCAGATTTCATTTAAACAATGTTATGGTGTTATAATAAATAAAATCCCAGATCTCTTATCATGTAATTTCAATCCATTGCCTTGCTGTGTGTACTCATGAGATGTTTGTTAGTCGGTCAGATCACGAAGAAACAATGCAAGCTCATTCAATCTGAACCCAACTTGAGCATTTAACACAGGGGCGGCTATAGGCTCTCTGCCTCTTGTTATCTGTAGTCATGATGGCTGAAGATGATAAAACTTTACCTGCACATAAGAGAGTCAAGAAAGGAGACAAAATAGCACACCATCATCCACTAGACTCCAATTACAGTACACACAAATCTGCAGTTCAATCTACAGTTAATGCCTGTGTGGCTGCTGCAAAAACAAAAAGTTAAGTTTGGAACTGGTTAAAAACAGTACAAATGAGTAACAGCTGTATCATGACTCTAAACTGACGGATGGGCAAAGTGTCATAAAACTGTCATGCATCTTAGTAATCACCATTATTATGATTTTGATTTTATTTCAGAGAAACTCTATGGTGCTCTGTGTGTCTGTAATTTTGATTCGTGGCCTCTTTGGAAAGACAATGCTAATCTCAGCGGGTTATCTTGTTATGAATGTGTTGTTAAAAGAAAATACGTAAATAAAATGAAGAACCCCAACTGAGACAATGCTGTTACAGACGATGACCGAAGACAAAAAGCCCCATGCTGGTGATCAGACAATGTGAACCCAATTAGGCAGAGAGGAGGAGAAACAAAAGGTGGGATGGTGTTATTTATGTGACACAGAGCTTTTAATTAGTATTTACCACCAAATAAATTCATGTAAATCTGGCAGAGGCCTGTAAGTATGTCAATTTAAGACACTTTGGTGGATCCACAGCCTGTTTTCAATCGGGCTTTCCATGTCTAAAAGATACTTAAGGCCATTTCTCACTGTAGTTATTGAAATAATGTCTGGATTTGTTTTATTTTTTTGCAACTGCAATTATGTATTGGTGTCATCAAGAAACTTACATTAAGCACTTGTCCTCCCATGTGGCCATGCAAGAGAGAAGAATTTGTTGGAGAGCCACTAACCCAGCAGTGAAAGGGAGCGGTAGAGGTAGAGGACGAGCTTCTAAGCAAAGAGAAACCCCCTTTTGCAAAAGAGAGTTCGAGCTACATTTCATCTTTTGTGTCCCAGATTGATGACCTATGAGATGGATGATGTTCTGTAGTGCTGTGTGGCATTGTCTTATCCTGGCCGACACAAAGAGGGAGAACACTTATCATCTCAGGCTTATGTATAGAGCAGGGGGCAGGGGTTGTCAGAATGGTGAAGAGGGTCCAGGAGGGTGGAGGGGAGGCGGGGAGGCGGGGGTCCCCCGATAAAGCCTGATGGAGATGGGTTAATGACAGCAGAGGCAGATGGAGAGAGCCATCTCCCATGACGACGCAGCCAGAACCTCCATCCTGAAGCCAGAGAGGGACGGACACAGGGAGGGAAGGAGAGAAATAGAGGAAGTGGGCCAAAAAGAGAGAGAAAGAGTGTAAAAGAAAATATTTGTTGCGTGTGTTTGGATGCATGTGTGTTTTAATCCATGCATTAACGCATATGGTCTTCATATGCCACGCATTTGAGGTGATGTTACAAGGTGATTTAAAACAGACGGTTTGTTGCTCAGGTTTGTGTTGCTCTGTTAGCTGCACTGTGACTTGCTAGCAGGGGGCCCAGGTTTGTTGTGCTTGGCTTGGGATTAGGCTTTGGGACATTGTTTGGTGGGAATAGTGCTGTGACTATAAAAGGATTAGTGCGAAGGGTTGCTTCATTGATTGTGAGTTTGTATGTATATGTTGGAGGGTGGGGCGTGTTGGGGGGGGTTAGAAATCTGAAGTTGACGGATGGATTGGATAGCCACCAAAATAAAATATTTGCTGTAATTAGGCAAAAGAAATAAACTGGCCTATTCAATGAAAAAAAAAAAAATTGGGAGAATTAAATAAAGCACAAATTGTAGTTTTAGGCATCAAATATGCCTGATACTGTGCCTCTATTTTCAGAAAGCATTTCAAAAAACAAACCAACAAATTGCTCTAAACTGAATTTTCAAAATTCAAAGCTTCCATTCATAAAAACAGAAAAACACACATGTCTTTCCCAGTTCCCACGTTCCTCTCCTAATGCTATGGAGAGAAAAAAGCCCTACCAAAATCATCTCAATGCCTCGAACCATGTGCCACCATTAGGGACACACAAAGAGAGATCTGACAAATGACCATTTTAATGCCCCTCTTTGACTTTAATGAATTTATACGTTATCTGGCCCTAATGGAGGCTGCGGTGGAGGGGCTGGCGCAAGGCCATAACAAATGAAAAGCTCTGATTAGTGTAGAATGAGCTGAGAAAAAAATGCCATTCATCTTGGTTAGCATCCTCCTGTGCTCTTTTATGGGTCGCTGTTACAAGTACGGTGGAGCCCGGGGGTGCTTGTCCCATTAGCGGGGCCGCCCAGAGGCTCGCTGAGTGGTCAGCGGGCCGGCGTTGACGGAGCGTCTGCCCGCTCCGCAGTTCAAGACTCTGAATGCCACAGTGCGGCTTGACTCCTGAATAACCTTCTGAGGTACCGCGAGCTTCACCCCTACATGACCCCGCACTCTGAACACGGGTGTGGGGGGACTCCGGGGGGTACCCAGACCAGGACTCACACTATAGCAATAGGTAAACACTAGAGAGATCCCCTCAGAGGAAGATGGCAGGAGATTAAAAACAGTGTTTTGCATTTGAAATTTTACAAGCGTGCACTTATAGATTTAATAGACTTTAAGCAATACCCAATCATATTTAATTAAAGTTAATAATAGCTACAGATTAACATGAACAATCCTTTTTTTGCTCGTTAAACCGCAAGAAATGTATAATGAATGTAAATATTACACAGTAGACTGCATCAAAAGTGGGTCATCATAATCCGTGTAAGATATGCACAAGCCTATAAACATAATGGGAATAAAATAAAAATTAAATGCTTACGTTGTGGTAGCCTATTCAATCTTTTTTGAATTGGTAGTCATGTGCTTTCATATCTCCTGGCATCACTAATATGTTGTTAACAATATTAGATTTACTGGCTGCAGTTATTATTAGTATTGAGGGGGGTTGTGTAGAAAAAAGGCGATTAGGAGAAAAAAAGGCAAACGGTATTAAAAAGCATGTTTTCTCTCTGTCGTTTAAGTAACATTTTACTGTGGAAAATCTTGCAACACAGTGTCACTGAGGGGAGCGACGTTTCGTCATGATCGTGTTGGATCCTGATATCGACCACTGTTGTCATTGGGAGAAGCCCTGTTTTGCCGCCCCCCCTCCCTCGCTGGGCCCCCGCGTAGAGCCGCCTTGCAGAGTTCAGTCGCGCTGGGAGAGGAATGCGCTGGGATGTGGAGCGGCACCGACTGTAGGAAATCGACGCAACAACTCGCACAGTATGGACAGTAATGATCCGTATTTACACCTCAGTAAGTACGCCTCAACGACCTATGTAGAGCGCAGTGTGACTGTAGTGTTCCACACGAAGCTGCTGCGTTTTGTTTTGACTTAGAGGGGGGTGCATTTGTTTCATGGCGTCTTCTCTCCAGCCTGCGAGCCGTGCGCGAAAGCGTCCGCGGACTTAAACGACCGACTCCTGTCCATGAATCCGGTTGTTCTGCTGCTCTCTTTGTTAATAATCGTTTTTGCAAGTGTGCCAACTGAAACGAAAGCTGCGACCACTGCAAAAGTCAGGTGATCGTGGTTGCGCCGGTCAGGCAAGGTCAGAGGTTGGCACTTTAATTGCGCTTATGTAATTTATGGCGCTTGTCGCGCGTCTCTTGCTAAACTGTTTGAGACAGAAACAGAATTTATTGGTCTGGGATGGTCGTCAGATCCAGAGAGAAATACATGTAACAGCCTTGAGGAATGGCGGATTTCTGCTGATAAACAAACTTCTACTTTGTGGTAAACAGGAGTGTAGCCTAGTGTAAGACGCGCCCTGGTCAGCGCTGTGGCTATATTCAGCTGAATGACAGCGTGTTGTGATTTTGCCCCGTAAAGCTGAACTCTGGTCTCACCCTGGTGACTTTGCCCTTGACCCAGCTGATGGCTTTTTTCTATTATCAGGATGTTTTTTTGGTGACAACGTAAAATCCACAGAGACAAGGAAATGGGATTGGTTCTGTTTCCACTGTGGAGTTTGCAACATGTGGAACACATACTGTACATAGTCTACTTACAATATATCAAATAAGTGTTAGGTCTGTGTTTTTGTCTGCTAAACATTTTCAGATTAGACTCTATGTTGAGAGAGAGAGAGTCTCTCTGTTAAACCTTCACTGAGTTACACACTAGGCTACATGCATCATTTATCATGTGATGTTTTTTTTCTCCCTGAATGATACACTCACTGTCAAACCACTGCAGTAGAAATATGGCATGTGCCTCTAAACCTTTGTCTATTGTGTGGGGGAAATGAAAGATAATAGTGTGGCACTACCAGGAAACAAATGAAATCAGTCTTTGAAGACAAAATCAGGCAGCCCCTTTATGTTATCACAGATATCTTGGCACCATTTGGAGGGGCTGAAAATTGTTTCCATAATGAATGTGGCTCCCAGGGGAATGAGCGAGACATCTGGATGGGAGAGCATGTAGAGGGAAGCCCAACGTGTACAGAAGTAACAGAGCAGCCCCCCCTGGGCCACACAGTCTTTGTTGTCTGTCTTTAAAGACTTCACTTTGATCAGGCAGTAGAGGCATCCCAAGATTTATGCAGATTAGGACACCAGTGTGGTTTTGTGCAGATAAGTTCATCTGTTATTGATATTTTATTAAGTATCAGATATTGGTCAGCCATGTTTCCCCCCGCCTGTAATCCCAAAGTTTTTCTGTCTGTCGAGCCATAAAAACTGTCTTAAAAATGTAAAAGAAAAAAAATTTTGGCACATTTTACTAAAACCCAAAAGACTTAACTTTGGTTGTGATTGACATTTCTCATTTAAAGTTCCAGTCTGCCATTTAAACACAAGAAGGCCATCAATCTCTGTTTCAGTGGGGAGTTTTTTTGTCCAATTGTGGTCCCTATATTGGCTGCTGTTGCAGCTTTCCTGCCCCACAGTGGATAGCAGTTTGAGTGAAACACTGAATATTTGTAATTTTTTGATATTAAAACAGTCTACAGTATAGAAAATATGAACTATGAACACATGACTTCTAAGAGTGGTGGCTGTCAACCAGTATCAGTTGAACCCTAGATGAGGACAGTTCATATATTTTAGTGCAATTACATAAAAAAAGAAGTTGTTAGTAAAGACACTGAGCTGTTTCCGAGTGAAAGCCACAACCACTGAAAGATCATTCCAAGTCTTGTTTTGTCTGTGTTTTGGCTCACAACTATGATTTATGATGTATTTTAGCATACACAGCCCACACACCCAAACAGATATGAAAATAGGGCCATAAACAGTGCTCATTTCTTGAATGGGAGATGATCACCCTTTGGAATCTGTCAGGAGTGTGAGGCGAAGGCGAAGCAGTGTGAAGTGAAAAAACAGTTTGGTGATTATGTGCGGATTGTTTCACGATCCACTCAGCTTTTCCCAGACATGTTGTGTTTCAGCAGGTTTGATGCAGGCCTGCCCCAGGCATTAAGTACAGTCAGCATTTTTTTTTTTTTGCTCAGGGTTTTCTATTTTTCCGTCAGTGGAAGTGATTCTAGACACACTGTCGAGCACCCACTCCCAAGTTTTGACAGTGAGAACTTAATTTAGCTCACCAATCAGGGAAGTTGTGGCAGAAAGAAGAACGGGATGGGAGAGTGAAGGGAGCAAAATAAAAGGGCAACGTGATAGGGGGGGGGGAGGGGGGGTGGGTCACCCTAGTTGATGTGATAACTCTTCTATCACTGCCACGAGGTCAATGAATTCACTCCCGCACGCACAACTCACAAACACAACACACACACACACACACACACACACACACACAAACATGCACACACACACTCAAACAGATACAAACACAAGCAGAAAGAGACACATACCCAATCACACGCTCATGCCTAAATTTCCATGGCTGCAAACATGCAGAAAATTTCTATATGCATAGCTTATTGTGCAGCAAAATGTGACCACGATATCATGTGACTTAAAGAATGTGGGTGTTGCTGTTTGACTGTGGAGTCCCGGCAGCATTGAAACATGCTCTCTAACAATCCCTGCACAGAGCATTGCCCACCCACTCCCTCAGAGTTAAATGAACCACACAGGTGGAGAGGGTGGGGCAATCTGCAGGTATTTGCTCAAGGATTCTATAGCCCGAGACCTGCAATGCTTCAATGCTGTCACATTCATTAGCACACAATGCACACCATGGGCTTATTCCTGGGCACATTTGATTGAGTGTGTGTATTTATGTGGCAGTGTAAAAGACTCTGCTTGTCTTCAGTGTGTGTGAGTGGGTGCTAATTGTGAGAACAGGATGAAGGGAAAAGAAGGGGCGTAAGGAGGCCATTCTCTGGGCTAATTGCCATTAATTAGTCATTAGTGAAGAAGGTCAAAGCCTTGATTTAATTCCAGCTTTAATCAAGCAGAGAACCTTGAAAGGCCTACGGGCTGCAGCCGTGTTTGGTTATGAGATGTAGTAAGCTGTTCCTTTTTTAATTATGCAATAACAACATACCTATCACACATGGACGCACAGCAACTCTCATTTTTTCCATGCACTAAACATATACTACTCAGCCCTGTGAATTTAATCATCTGATCTGTTCAGTGTTTGCTTTTAATTAATTCAGCAAATGTAAAGCATAACAGAAAGACGTCTCACATTCCACGTATATAGTACATTTCCATATCCTGCTAACAGTGTATCTGAGTGCAAGCAGAAAAAATGCTACAATTTGCACCTGCACACACACATGGTGCTGATGTGTCGGTAAAACCAATATTGTTAACAGTCATCAGTGGTACAAATTTTTGATGGGAAAGCATTATTGGTTGCCCATTCAAAATATAAGTATAGTCTGTGATTGAATAAGTTTGAGATAAAAGATTGAAATACTTCATTACACCTAACAACAATCCAGTTATGCTACTGGATTTTTATTATTGCTGCATTAACATGAAAGCAGTACTTAAATCTAAGTAGTTGGTCGAGGTGGAGCTAAGTTGAACTGCTTCATATACTGTTGGGTAGTTTACATATATTTATAAACTGTTCATAGATATTATATTTAAAATCGCAATGTGAAAACTAACTACAGCTGTCAAATAAATGTAGAGGAGTGAAACATACAATATCTGCCTCTGAAATGTGGTGGAGTGATAAGTAGCAAAATGAATCAAAATTGTACCTAAATGCAATTCTTGAGTAAATGTATTTTGGTTACTGTATAGTTAAACAGTGTCCTTTGATATACCCAGATGATGCTGAGAAGACTAGTTGATGAATCAGTTTAATCAATAATTCTGTTTATTGATTAATCGTATTACTTATCAGGAAAAAAAAAAAACAAATATTCGGTGGTTCCAACTTCTCAGATGTTGGAGTATTCTGCTTTCCTCTGTTTTAGATCAGTGTGACTTGACTGTGTTCGGGTTTTTGGCTGTTTGCTGGACAAGAAAGGCAATTTGAAGACATCACACGTGCTCTGGGAACTTGTGATGGGTATCTTTCACTATTTCCTGACATTTTTTAGAATAAACCATTAGGCGCTTCTTCATATAATGAATCAATAAGGAAAACAGTCATTTTGTTACAGCCCTATTCCCCAGAGTCAGTCCCAAAGCAAGTATATGATTTGAAGGGTTAAGCATTTAGCTCATTACTACCATTAATAGGACTGGGATTGATGAGGGGAAATTGATGGCTCAAATGAAGTTGATTTGAGTGACCAGGCAAAGTGTTCTTCATGGCACTCTGTGCCCCACAGGAGCACAAATGGCAGCAACAGGTAACAGCTAAGCACATTAGGTCTCATTAAACCTCTCCATTGAGAGACATGAAGAACATGCTGTAAACCTCACTAAGCTATTTTGAGTACCCTGAGTGCCATTTTAGTGTGCTAGTCCTATCTCACACTCACAAATGCAAAGGCTTGTACCTGATAATATGTATATGGGAGTGTACCCTAAATTTAGGTTTACCAAATACCACCCCACCCCTACCACCACCCCACCAACCCCCCACCCACTTCCCAGTCCATGATACATCTATGAATGCTAATTATGGCTCTCAGGGTTAATTTGACAGTTGTTATGTGGGCCACGACGCACTATTATAACAGCATGCATTTAAGAAGGACTGTATTATTTTAGCTTCTCCCTTTGGGATTTGTTAAGACTGAAAGAGAGGCAAGTGTCTCTTCTCCTTGGCTGTCGTCTCCTCTTGTGTCCGACCAAGTCGGAGTCTCTTGCCAGTTCCCTGTCACTGAGGGGATCTGGTTACTAGTGGCTATCCTTCAAGCACTGTATAGACATTTGATCCAGTCACATGCAGGTGCTCTGCACAAGCAAACTCTGTTAAGTCATGAAAGTAAAATAGACGCACGCACATGCTGGGGAAGGCTTCCCAAGTTTTCAGTGCTATCTTTTAATGCAAATGTTTGAAACAAGGAAGGGTGTACATTTGATAGGATGGCAGGATAAATGAAAAGGAGCAGCTGCAGACTTAAATCAGTGCCAATGTCACATTTATTGGCTAGGGCTATTTTCTGATGATAATGATATGGTATACTTCTGTGGCCAAGAATGCATGCTGCCTCAGCTATTGTTGAACAAACTTTACTCCCACTGCTCGCACGCTGATTTTTAGTGCCGTTTGATTCACTAAAAGCATTTTATTACAGTTTCTGAAAGTATTTTCTGATTGCTGCAGTCTTGTATCTAGGTTCAGATTAAAGATTGAATCTATCCCTGCATGCATTTTGCAGTTTATTTGGATTCCCTGAAGGTTTGTCATGTATTGTTCCTCAATGCCTTTAAGGTATATTTTTGGCCCGTGTTTGCATCTGGATGTTCGCTTTGCTGTGTGTTTAGTTGACCATCGTAGAGCATTGAAAAAGACAATTCCCGACTTCCTGGAATGCTATAACACTCGTTAAACACACAAACATACTAACAATGTGCACACAGGCAACTCCACATGCCATAACAGTACCATTAAGCATGCATGCTGGCACGGCTATTTCTTGGCATGAGGCCGAATTACAGATATTTTGAGGGAGATAGAAGAGAGAATTCTTTAGCCTCCAACCGCCTCTTGTCACTTCCTTTCTCAACACTCACATCCCATTTATACCACCTACATATTACAGAGTCTGTGACTAATATTCAGAAAAAAGGGAACAAAATGAAGAAATGTCAATGACACATAACAACCCTTGTAGACAAAAGCAACATCAGTGTCACTCTGTCTTCCCATGCTCTCCAGTCTTGATCCTTTTTAAGGTCTGGTTATACTTTACTCTTAAGTGTGACTCCCTCCCTGTGCCAGTCACCCTGTTCTGCCACTACAACAGGTGTCTCTGCACAGATAATTTTACCAAAAGTCAGAGAGAGAGAGAGAGAGAGAGAGAGAGAGAGAGAGAGAGAGAGAGAGAGAGAGACGAGATGAGTGGGTGGTAGAAGAGCTGATTTGTGCGGCAGTCAGGCAGCAAACAGTTCCTGTGGGATTGATCTCTGGGGAAGGATAATCTGGGTAATCCTATAACCGGCGCTGGTGGACTCCGCCTCTTTTGCTCTTCACTGATGCTCCCCCCACCACCACCCTTCTCCACGGCGACCCTTCCGTTCGCGGAGTATACTCGTCATTTTTCAGCTTGTCACCGAGCCAACACTCGAGTCTGAGTCCTGGTCCTGAGTGACTGGCATCCTGCCAGTGCCACACTTGCACCTCAAGGCATGTGGCACCCAGTGGCATCACCTGCAACTGAAGGAATCCAGGGAAGAGAGATAGGTTATGGTCACTGTGAGTAGTTTTGTCCTGTATGTGTTTTGTGTGTGTGTGTGTGTGTGTGTGTGTGTGTGTGTGTGTGTGTGTGTGTGTGTGTGTGTGTGTGTGTGTGTGTTGTTAGAAATGCACCGATCAGACTCAGGGATTGTTGTTGGTGGAAGATGTTACCTGTCTGCACCACTGTTGCTCTGTGATTTTCCACATGAGTGAAGCTTGGGCACTAAAAGCTAACACTGCACAGATGCATTACAGTAATGCCTCTAATCCCTGTGTACTCTAACAACAAGTTATTTTATTTAATTTCTCAGTGGGAGAAACGTGCAACCAGCAGGGCAGATTCATCTGTGGAACTTATTTGCATTTTATAGTTTTCCATATGAATAATATACAGTATGATCTATATGTGATGAATTTCTTCCAGTGCTTGGGGGACTTTATTTTGATAGGGATTCTGTATGTAAGTCCAGATTTCATGAGTTTATTGTCCTCCAGCAGCTCAGTTTCTGTCTTTAAAATCATTGGATTATTTTAACCCGTTGTGTCAGGAACAAGGCCTTGCTGTTGCAGGTTACAATCGAGAGCTTGTGTCTCAGTTGAGGTTTCAGATGTGGTCAGCGGGGACGCCACTCAACTTAAAAGGACGCCTCCAGCTCTCATTTCCTCCTCCTTCACTATCTGTTTATCCCTCAACACTTGTCCCTTCCTATTAGCCCTCTCCATTCTGCTTTCTCTCTTGGTTTGTGTCTGCTGTCTGTCACCCTGCATCCTTCCATCAACGCGAGTCCTGATGAGTTATTTTTCTTGTCCTCCTTCCTGTGTTAGAAGAGGTGTGGGAGGTGTTGATGTGAGCTCACATACACGCATGCTGTAGTTGGCCTGGGCCTATTAACTGTCTTCACTGTGTGTATATGGATAATGTGTGGGCAGTAGAGCACTGATTCTTTTCTCTAGTGTCCTTGAGAGAAGCGTGTGACACTCGTGCCTACAACTGTAGGTCCTCCTCAGTGGAAAACCACGAAGATGGTCATACAGCCATTAAATACGAATTGGGCACGATTTAGCTTACACATGCCCGTTTTCAAAGCAGGCAAATACATTTTTTATGACAGCCAACAGCTTCAGGTCATACCAGTATGAGGTAAGAAAAATCAACTTTAGAGGTACTAGCAGAAAGATTGCGTTCAAGAGCTACAGGGCTAAACAACAAGCAAAGTAAAGCAATTTCGCGTCTGTTTCAAGAAAATCTTGACTCTGTGATTTTGATTTTCACATCTGGAAGGTAAGAAATCACTCTAAAACAATTCAATGCTTTGGGAGATGGTGATAAGCAATAGGATGAAATTCAGTAGGCCTATATTCAGTTTGAAGTTAAAAGGGCATTTCAGTCTTTTGGTTGGTCCAGGCTCAAACATCTCAACAGCTATCGGACGGATTGCAATGAAATTTTGTACAGATGTTCATGTTCCCTTCGGGCCGAATTGTATTTGGTTTGGTGATCAGCTAACTTTGTGCAGCCTCACATGGCTGCTAACATAG